>NC_142082.1:55339624-55634624 GCF_054644295.1 Miniopterus natalensis | reverse complement strand
GCATATTACATCTAAAAAGTCCAAGCCTAAAATGACACAAACATATAATTAATTTCTCTACAAATGTATGTAAGTAAAGTCAGGTATAAGGAACAAAATAGAAACAGAGGCATGGATACATGGAACAGACAGAGCTGTCAGAGGAGGGAGGAGGCGGGAGGGATGAAAGAAGGTGAAGGGATTAGCCAAAGAACATACACGCATAACCCATAGGCACAGACGACAGTGTGGGGATGGCTGGAGGCCGGGGCTGCATGGGAGTGGGCAAGGGGGGTGGCTGTAATAGTGTCAGCAATAAAAATAAAGTTTTAAAACAGTCACTTGTTTTAATACAGATATGTGTAGAGAGCTACAGGGCTAGTATAAGGCACATGATAAATGCAGTCATGAAAGAAAACAATTTTAAGTTTAGTAGACTCTATCAATCTAGAAAACCTATGAATATATACTGTTAATTCAGTAGGCTGAAGAGTAGATAAGAGAAAGAGCCCGTGCAAGAGAAAGAGCAACATATTACAAAACAGTGTAACAGTATCGATATCCAGTGCACTTTATATATTTACATAACTCTACCTAAAATCACGAGATGCCTTTAGTGGTAGTTTCCAATTGCTAGGGAGAATATTAAAATAAAACCTTATTTTTCTATATAAAATATACATTAAAATATTGGAAAACATGGAGATATAGCCAAGGCTTTTATTGACAGAAAAACCATTTAAAATTCTTGATGTGATAAGAAGTGCCATTAGTAACATAAAAAGGTTCTGTGTATATTCATGGTCAGAAAATTCTAACGTTTCACATAAATGCATATTCTAAAGGTTATGTAATTCCACCTTTCGTCTTCCTATTAACCCTTAAAAAGTGTAATATTTACAGTTGTTTTAACTTTTTTTCACCATCTCTTAGAATCTTCTAGTAATTCAGTCCAGAGCTGTATGCATATATAAACAATCTAGTCTCCTTAAAACAAATGTAACACACAGGTGACTCCAAGGAATTTACAGTCCAGTACTGGAAGCAGACCAATGAACAAATAACTTCAATAACAAGGCAAATGTTGTAATGAAGGATTTTGTGGCAGGCACACAGGAAAACCAGAAGTGGGGTCCCTAGATCAATCTAGTGTGGTATTTCAGGAAAAGATCCATGATGGCAAATCATAATAACAAATAATATATATTAACAGAAGATTCGAGAGATAGATGATAAACAGATAAAACTCATTACTCACGAAAAAAAGTTACAAAAATTATAGGTCAACCTAACTTGAAACATGGGGTTGATGAACACGCCACCAAAAATTCAGTGAGAGTCATTATTTCAGTCATGTCATGGGTCATGCCCTTGGTGTAGGTCTGCTCACTACCAGCTCTGTCTGGGCTTTTATATTTCTCTCTCAGCCCTTCTCCACCAGGCTTCTGCCAGGGAGTTAAGCCCTAATAGCCTGACACCCATTATGTATCATAAATTAACCTCTCTCTTACACATTTCAAGAGAAACTAGCTATGTGGCATCCATGGGCAAACTGAGAAATCATATTCCGCAGGGCTCGATTCTTTTGAGGAACTAGGACCTAGTGGAGAATGGCTGCTCAACCCAAACAATCAACTCTTATATTTAAACAGCATTACTTAAAACTTAAATCTTCTATGAAGCTTCATATTTTCTCACTATGTTAATATTCATATTTCTACAAACACCATTTTTTATTAAATATAAGAGGTATATGTCAAAATATACACAAGGCATGATATATATCACACTTTTAGTGATTGTCGAAGAAGAACTTGTGGAAACCTCAGCACAGTAATAGGCATTTAGAGACCACCTGGCCCGCCGATGCACTGTGTATGTTACCTACCTTAGTAATAATGCTTGAGAGCAAATTTCAAAACAAATAATCACAAAGTTGCTTTAATGCTGCTGTCTCTTAGTTATGTCTAGATTTTGGCATGTTAACATCTAGGAAAGACTTTCATTTTCTTTGTAGAAATATTGTATTCTTTCTCCATAAAGGCCCAGCAGAGCTGTTTTAATAGTAAATGAATAATGCTTTATGTAAGCAGTTTTACTTTTTGTGAATAATCTTTTATGGGGAAAAAAGCTGCTCCATCTTAAATTAGTCTTTCTTCAATCATTTCTTTCTGATTAATTATTTAAATGTCTAATTTTGTTTCTTTTCTTTTTTGACAGCTGATTGTGCCTCTTAAGTATTGTTTTCCAAACAAGTAATTCCTTTCATACCACCAATTATTTGATATTCATGTCAAAAAGGTAGTCAAAGTACCTAGTCTAAATTAATTAAATTTTGAAATATTAAATTAGATGAAAAAGATGGAGAATCTCCTATATTCATAATTCAACTTACCACTTGAAAATATAAATTTGCACCTATTAGTATAAATTTCCAACATGCATACTAAAATAATATTTCAATTTCTTCCTGGAAGCACTTCATGAAAACACAAATTTTTGCCAATTAAAATGAGTTAAGCTGATACAAATGAAATACAAGTAGAAAACATTGGCAGCTTTGCACAATCTGGGCTTTGTTATTTGTCCCATACACTTTTGAAACAACTACCAGTATACTGGCTGATAAGATTTAATTCTGTTTCTTGATTGGGCCCATGATCATGTGTATTTTAATTCAAAAATATTCATAATAGCCCTGGCTGGGAGGCTCAGTTGGTTAGAGCATCGTTCATACACTAAAAGGTCTCAGGTTCAACCCTCAGTGGGGGTGCACATGGGAAGGAATCCATGAATGTTTCTCTCTCCTTTTCTCTTTCTTTCTCCTTTCCTCCCTCTAAACCAACCCTAGGGTAAGGATTAAAATATATATATTCATAATAATCCTTTGAATATTGCTGTTGCACTATCATGCTAAGTGAAATGACAGTTGGCCCTAAAGGCATTGGGAAAGACAGACAGACCATCAGTACTCAGAGATAGCACAACAAATTATTCTATTTTTTTTATGTACTGGAAAATAAAGTAACACCTACCTGCTGTATAAGAGAAAAGCAGCAGGTCTTCATTCATACTTCATTTTTGTTGAGTAGGCTTAATTTTTACTTAACTCTGCAGGGTTTTAAAATGTTCATATGCCATCTTTTTATGTGATCTATAAATATACCTCATTCTTTGATTAAAATCTAGTTTATAGGTTAGGCAGAAAAAGCAGGACCACACAATCATATATTACCTTTTTCAATATGCATTCTTTTAGACTCATGTCCCATGTCATGACCAGCCAAGTCTCCCTCTTTGGGCCCAGGAAGTACGTTTGGTGATAAACCCATCAGCATCTGGTTCATGGACAACCCATTCTGATGAACAGCTGTCAAACACAAAACAAAAGAAAAAACACCGTAACATACAGAGTTCAAACAATTAGACTTTTGGACTCAAAAGAAAAGAAAATGTAATGGTCTAACTTTAAAATTATAATTTATATCTTAAGAAGAGTATAAGAATTGATAACCATAATCATTCTTAAGGATAAGCAGAAAAATAAAATAAACCAAATTTATCTTAGATTGATTTCACATAATATATAATGTTTTTATTGTTTATGCTTGCAATACTAATGAATGGTCAACGCTAAAACTACTATCGATGAATCACATTCTCTCCCCAGTATATAATCTTCCTTTACTCTGCAAGAACTACAGTCTTAACATTATAATGCTCTTTAGCACTATGAAGTTAAAACATAATAAATAAATTCTAGTGGCATGGGAGGGCAAATAGATTTTTCAGCAAGGTAAGTAAGGCACCAGAATAACAGTTTCAATATTTATATTCTAATTAATAAAACACAAAGTTTTATAGATATCAAAGTATTTCCTTAAAAAGGATTTGAACTCAAATTATAAAATAAAAGTGCCTGATTAATATCTATTAAATGGTTAAGTGATTAAAAACAATAATTGCTTGCTTGAACTATTAAGAGTAATTGTCACTTTTGAAATGGTAGGTAGGTGATCAAACATCATTATGATTTTTGTAATACAATCAATACATTTCTTAATAAACTGCCTGTGAAAATCTTTGTTTTGTCCAAAAATCTGGAAGAAGAAACATCCCATAAAACCTTACTTTCTCTGGAAAAGAGATATTTTTAGCATATTACAACACTACATTAGAAATTACCATTCGAAAATCACCATAGTAATAATTGTTTCAGGGGAGAATCTTTAATGGCTGATGCTAAAACTAGTAGAGGAAAATTTTGATGAATAGAGTAATTAGGTAGTCTTCTGATAGGAAGTCACACTATATTTATTATCTACAATAACTTAAAAGAAACATTACAGTAGAGAAATCTGGCAGCCACCATCTTAACTAAGTGATAGTTATCACAAGTATTAGAGAAATATCGTAAGTTTCCTGAAACCATGCACTGAGGACACACCAGCCTGTCTGTATAACTCCTGTCAAAAATGCATAACTTAAGTCAAATCATGAGGAAACATCAAAAAATTCCAAACTGAGAGACACTCTACAAAATGAATGGCCTGCATGCTTCAAAAATGTCAAGGTTATTGAAAGACAAAAAGACAGAGAAACTGATCCAGATTAATGAAATTAAAAGAATATGACAGGCAATTGCAATATGTGTTCCTGGATTGGCCTTTGGACCAGGAAAAAAAACACAAACTATTATTAAAAGCATTTGTAAGGCAAAAAACAGAAAAAAATATTAGCAGGAAAGTTGGTAAAATTTGATGAGAGTTTATAGTTTAGAAAATAGTACTATAATGATCTTAATTTCCTGATTTTGATCATTGCTCTGTGGTTGTATAAGAGAAATTCCTTGCTTGTAGAAAATAACAAATGAAGTATTTAAAGTAAAGAAGCTGATGTCTAAGATAAGGGCACTAAGGCGACACTATCTTTTAATCAGGGTCTCCCTTTCAGAGACATCAATTGATTGTGTCAATCTGGATGATAAGTATGCAGGGATTCTTTGTATTATTTTTGAAATTTTTATGTCAGTCTAAAACGATTTTATAACACATTAAAATAAGCATGCACATAGATTCACATGTATGTATCTGCAAGCATATATATGTATATATGTGCACATGTATATATAGATGTCTGTGCATATGTGCATGTTTATATATTTATTTACATTTGAACAATTATTGTACTCTACACATGCAAAAATTTCTCTTTTGTTTTTATCAAGAATAAAAAATATAATAATTACTAAAAAAACATGAAAGTATAACAAACTTTCAAATTTTTCCTATTTGTTCATATTTCCATTTAAGTAGTATAAAAAAATGTTTTTCTTTTTCTAGGACAATATCTTTCCAATGACAGTATTTTATTAAAAAATTAGAAATAAAACAAAATATTCATCATTAAATTTCTGATTTTAGTGTCAGCATAGCATAAAACCACAGAAAATATTTTATTTGAAAAAGGGTTTCAAGTAGTGGCAGCTGGAGTTTACCAGTTCCAGGAATAGCGGTCTGGGAATGGTTATTAATAAACAGTTACAATCATCTCTGACAAAATCAGGGAAACATGTTTTAGACAGGCTAAATCAAGTATTCATATTTAGAATTAGGTTGAGTCATATAACTTTTAAAATACTTTTATTACATACAATTCGACCTAACATTTAACTTATCCACCTCAAAACTACCCATATTAAAGATTTCTGTTTTATGCAAGAATTCCTTTATAACTTACAATTATACTTTTAAAGAAATGTTTTTCCTATTATTAAAATGTTAACAACCAAGTAACTACAATAAGTTCTGTGTAATTAGGTGAAGTTTATACTGAACATAATTTCAGAAAGTAATAACTAAAGTCTGGAAAGAATACAATAAAGATTGGTGTAGCAACAAAAAGATAATATATTTGTTTTTGGAAAAATAATATTTGGAAAAACAAGATTAAATACCTGAAAATGTAATCATGAAATAAAATATAAGCTTAGGTTTTAGAATTTAATAATAATATATTACAATTATATGCATTATTGGCTATTACTAATTCAAATTCTATAATTTAACCAATTTCAAGCCCTTTATTCATCATTTGAATGACTACAAATATTTTTTTTAATCAGTTGTTTTGAGTTTCATTTTTTATTCCTCTGGGGATATCTTTGTCAACGTAAGGATGAATTCTAAAAATTAGTGAATTTTGAAAGTGTCGGGGGTGGTACTGAAAGAAAGAATGAAGGTGAATAACCCATAAGCAGCACATTTAGACACCAGATATTTCAGAGTTGGAGGTGCTTACTTCAGAAAGTAATCTAGAAGGTTACTTACTTTCTCTAACTGTTTCATAGCTCAAGTCTTTATGTGTGGCATCAAGGAGAGGGAGTTTATATCAGGACCTGTTAATGTAGTACCATACCTCATGATATTGCAAACTGGGAAACATAATTTTGAGAGATGGCTATTGCTACAGAGCTTCAGAACATGATACATCTGAGATCTATTTGGAATGAGGGCATTTTGATTAGAAAAGCCAGCTGCACCTAATAAAGTTGAAAACGGTGACAAGTAAAAGTATGAGACCTACGGATTCTGTCAGAAGAGCTCTCGGTCCGTGCAGGGGAGCTGGACACACTGCTGCTGCGATGTGATGATGGGTGACTGCCAGGCCTTCGGCCCTCCTCCAGAGAGGGGGCAGGCGAGGGGCTGTCGGGGACACGCTCCTACACCGCCATGGGAAGGGAGGGGAAGGAAAGACGTAAATACGTTGGACCTTTACTTAAGGAATGTTGATTTTTTCCAATGCTATAGAAATGTAAAGGCAATGCACACATTTTTTCATCAACATTTAGCTATATTAAAAGACACCTTTTATCTTGAGCAAAGCCAAAGCAGGGAAAGACTAGAAAGGAAATTGGTTCTATAGGTAAACTTGACTGCAGTGAGGTAAATGCCAGGCCCCTCTTTGGATACAAAGGGAGGCCAAAGAAGACAAGCAGTTCAGGACCCATCAGGCAACAAAGAATTAACATAACAAAGCAGGTTTCAATTCTAGACAATTTTCAGTTTAAAGAAATCTTTAAATATATTCTATTGTTTCAGCACAAATGTCTAAGAATCATTTATAGCATAATAGCATGCAAATTATCAACACAATAGCGAGACCATAATAATAACACAGAGTTGTTAACAGCTATTTATACAGACACACATGATATGTATTTGAGAAAGAATATTGCTATATTTTTTATGTAAATAAAATTTTCTAGCCCTGGCTGGGTGGCTCAGTTGATTGGAGCATCTGCCTTCCCATACACCAAAAGGTTGCAGGTTCAACTCCCAGTCAGGGCACATACCTGGGCTGCAGGTTCGATCTCCAGTTGGGGCATGTATGGGAGGCAACCAATAGATGTTCCTCCCTCCCTCCCTCCCTCCCTCCCTCCCTCCCTCCCTCCCTCCCTCCCTCCCTCCCTCCCTCCCTCCCTCCCTCCCTCCTTTCCTCTCTAAGCAACTCAGATGAGAATAAAAAATAATTAAATTTTTTTTTTCTAAATAAACTATTCTATTTTCTTCATAGGTCACTCACATCAATGTTGATTCATCAATACATTTTAATATTTCTCTTAATAATTATGTAAGTCATCGTAATTGCCATGTCACATGTTTGGCTGAATAGATACAAAGTACAATCCTGAAATAAATCAATCCCTCTAAAATCATTTTGAAAGTCTGAGTTTCCTGTCATTATAGATTTCATAGTATGCTAATGGAAAACACGAGAAACTGGTTTTTCCTGAGTATTTAACTCATAAAACACTTAAATATTTAATGCATAATATTGTAGAAACAATGGTTATATCATTAAACACCATTATTTTTTATTTTTCCCACATAAGTATAAAATGTATTTCATTAGTCAATGTATTTCATCGTCAACGTTTACCCTGATAGTTCTTTTCATTTACACATTACTCTCTTGTATGTTTATAGTCAAAATACTCTAAAGATCACATATAATTAAAAAATAAACTAAATTAAAATGTTAATGTAAAATACATCTTAAAAGCATAATTTTAGGCTTAGGAAATAGAGGTGAATTTTTAATATTTAATCTAGCTTTAGCTTATTTTTACTTTAATTATATTTTTTTGTCTAAGAACAAAGGGTACGAGGACAATACTTAATACTTTTATTGAAAAACATACTTTATGCAAATTTTTATGATTTAAAAGCTTAAGTATTCAATTGAAACTTTCTATAAATTGAGATACAACATATTCAGTCTTTTCACTTAATGTATAATTTCAGTCTTTTGAACATGATGTGTTGTTCTTTGAAGAATTTCATTATAGTAAAATCCATTGAGCAAGTTTAATTTTAACACATTGTTGTGCAATAAATTAATTTATTTCAACAGCTTAATTCTTTTATCATATTTATGTGTTTTCCTTTCCAGAGTTTTCTATAAGAGGGGGACTAATGGAGACATTAAAGAGTTGCTTGGGAGAGAATCTCAAAATTATTACTAAAACAAAATAGATAATGAGTTTTATTCAGACATAAGAAAAAAGCAGCCCAGTATCTATGGGGAAACTATGTAAACTGGTAATATCATTTCATTTGTGTAATAACCTTTAACCTCCAAGATGGGAATGAAGTAGGACAAAGAGGAAGAATATTAATTTAATACTTCAACACACTCTTTTATAGTCCTGCATCATAAATCCACCAATCAATAAAACACAATCTTTCACAATGTTCCATCTCTATAAAACTAGCCACAATAATAAATGAAAACTTAAGAATACTCTCTTATTGAAAGAAAAAAATGTCATACTAATAAACTAATGCTAGAAGAATAACAATAAAGGAAAAGCTGTATTTATTGCCTCTGGGTAGAATAAGTATTGGTCTCTAGGCTAATTTAGAATCAAAAGTGGAATTCAAAGTGATGTATTCTAAAATAAAAAAGTATAAAATGTTCAGTATTACACACATGTGATTAATTAAACATTTAAAATTTCCATTATCTAACTGCCCCTACTCCACCACAAAATGCATTATATTTTATCAACTTAAAATATTTTCTTAATAATCACGGCTCATTTCTCAAAAGGGTTTTTTCATTTAGCTTTACTTTACGTGGCTCTTTTTTAAAATAATTTTCATTTTCGTCTATCAGTAAAGATTCCCTCACTAAATATGTTATAGAAGCGGGGAAAAGATATTTCTAACATTAAATGTTCTCTTGTTAGAACTCTTAACTTACAAAATTGAAGTTGACTGGCACTTTGTATAACCTAAACTCCTAAACTTTAAGACGATTCAGACTTAAGTCCATTAATTCAAAAAATACTGAACACTAATATGTGCCAGTGTCCTAGGCCCTCCTTATATATAAGTAAACAAAACTGACAAAAATCCTATCCCCCATGCAGTATGTATCATAAACTACTAAATATACTTAGTGAAGTCCAGCATCATATACACTAATTAAGTGTGACATCCAAATTCCTTGTTCTGGAAAAATAAACAGAAGACAAACAGTAAAATTGGGTTCTAGACTCGGGAAAATGTTTAGAAGGACTTCTGGAAGACACAGTAAATAATGCAATGATGTTCATGTACTTGCATCTGGGAGAGGCTCAGGAAACCACCATCAAAAGTCCAGGACTCAAAGTTCTAAATTGAAACTTCAAGAGATATGTACGTAGCTCTTTTTATTTGTTTTGATAATGATGATACTCAAGAAATTCTCAGTTTTGGTCAATGTAAAAATGGCAGGACCCATGAGTGTAACCATAAACAACTTAATTTTATTCTCCTACTATTTCTTTAAACTTATTCAATGGTGATAAGAGGCAATATATTTTTTCACAGGCAACCTCATAATTTCCCAGATTACTATTTGGTAATATAATGTCCTACAGTTACTTAACACAGTAAAAATACAATCTTGACTCAAATTATAATTCATCTCTATGTAATAACAAATACTAGCATCTTAACTAACAGATAGGGCATTTTCTGTCACCACACTCCAGGAAGGGAGATTACAGGGAGGAAAGCAAGGGAAAAAAGTTCTGACTTGGCCAGCACTGCCATTCAACGGCATCACACTGTGCACTGCTAATGCTTAAAGCCAACTTTTTGTCTAGTTAAGGCACTGTGCATATTCTCAGAGGCCACCACCTGATGAATCTAATTTATGTCTAAGTTCCTCTGCCCCCTGAGTTTTCTGCATAGTCGTAACTGGGAGCTTAACTCAAGTGGATTTGGGGGCATGACTATTTAAGGATGGTGTTGTATGCTTCCATCAGAAGCAGATAATGTCTGTTTAATTGCATTTTATGGTGCCAGCCACAATTGATGATCATGGGCTAGACTCACCACTTCATTAGGACTGGCAATTTGGTTATATTCTTAATATACCATTCCTTACTCATTTATTTGCTGGAAGATTTATATGAACAGAAATTTTCCTAGAAAATTATTTGGTTAGCCTGAAGTACAGTTTATATGAATCCACCCCTTTATTTAAACCTTTATTTGTCCTTTAAAAGAATCAATTCACTAGAATTCTCTCAAGGTGAACACTGAGTTTATTTTTTTAGTGTTACAAACTCATGAATTTAAATATATGAAATCTGTTTGAATACAGTGATGTATGGCATCCTTAGTAGTGGCTGTGTTTTAATGCTTTCTTTTCCTTGCTAGTGTCCTTTTTTCATATTTAATATCAATACTCAAGTATACTTAACTGTTTTTCTAAATACAAGTAAAATTATATGAAATCTATTTTCATGAAAGAAACATTTATGTCTAAAAGTAATGCATACATCTAGAGTTATTTATGGTTTCCCCCAAATAAACTCTTCTGTACCTAAGGAAAAACATGAGGCATATGACATTGCTTTAATATTTTAATCTACTTTGAAAATCAGGTCACTCTGGGTCTAGTTTTTATAATCATTAAATATTTTAAACTTCATGCACATAAAGTCTTATTTACTATATTAGAAAATAAAAAATGTATTCTTTGCATTTTTTACTGTTTTTTGTTCAAGGTCTAAATCTTTAAATGAGAATGTCATAAAGTATTTCTGTTTCTCAGCAAAGTAATAAGTTTAAGTCACATTCCCTATTCTTAGAAAACCCTGTAATGTGGCATAAAAATATGTTTATTTAATAATGTAGAATAATTTGAATGTTGCTAAATTTCTCAAAAAACAATTCTACATTATCCCTGAAGAAAAATGAAATCTGAAAAAAATGTATTTACAAATCTGCTTTGTATATTACTGCACTGCAAAACACCCCAAAAGCTAAATGTAATACTTCTGTTAGGTGAAAAGGGCTAGACCAGAAAATGGGAAGGAAGGAAAGAACGAGAGAGAGAAAAAGGTCTTATTATACAATGGTGACTATATTTTAAAAGCTTGACATTGATTCTTTATAAGATTCTAGAACTTCATTTAAACAGGTGGTTGTAAATATTTAGGGAGAAAGTATAACTAGTAATGAGCTGGAGTTAATATCAGTGTAATGATTTTATAAGTATTAATTTAATCATTAAGACAACCTGTTGATGTGGTAATGTTATTAAACCCATTATACAGAAAAGAAAAGAAAACAAAAACAAAGATATTAAATAGCTTGTTTAAGGTCAAATGATTAGAAGGTAGTACAGCAGGGATATAACCCAAGAAATCTTCCTCCAGAATTCATGTTTTAAACCCCTAAAATATACTGCCTTTCTTTTTTTCCTTTTTTTTCCAGCAAGAACCTTTTTTTGAAGTCCTTATGATATCATTGTGAATTTACTAAATAAAAAGTGAGAAAAATATTGATTCATTCAAGGGGATTTGGGGTTATTTGATGAATTATACCCAATGAGAATCAATTAGTAGAACATTTCAGCCTATTAGGAATTCTCTAATGACAAGAAGAATTGATCTCTTGATTTATACTGTTTATTTTCCTCAGTGATTTAAGGCAATGCAACTAATACATCCTTTTACAATTTGGAAATGATACAAAGACAGTGAAAGTAGATAATATGATAATTTAGAGTGTTAATATTTAAAAGTATCTAAATAACCTAAATCAATGGGCTGGAAAATAAGCAATATGGATAAAAGCAAAGTCTTAATACAAGTAAAAGATGAAGTATTGGCTTAGAATTTCATGTCAAAAAGGCAGGAAATTTATTGAGCCACAAATTCAACAAGCAAAACAGATTTATGAATTATGATATTGTCCAAATTGAGGTTTATGTTAGTACTGGAATCCCTTTACTAGCAGATTCACTTCTAGAATTTTTATAATATATGGCAAGGATTGGGGAGCAAGAGGGTAACTTTTTTTTTTTTTAATGGTCAAGCAAAAAGCTTGATGAGAAATGGTCAGAAAAATTAGAATATTTGGTCTGGAGGGAAGAAACACTATAGATGACCTGTATAGTTAGATGACTAGAACACAGAAGAATTAATAAACATTTTTCTTCCAAGAGAAAATAATAAAGTTAAGGTAGAAACTGTGGAGATAAAAATTTTAATTTGATTAAGAAATGCTTCCCTCACTCTTAAATTTGCTAAATCTATAATAAGTGTTCTACAAAGGTTCAGATATATAAAATGGATAAGGAGGGTGCAGGAATTATTTGTTCTCCATGGGGGAAGCTTGATTATGCAACATTTAATATCCCAAGTCTATGTCTCTTCATGTTCTATGAATGTTAAGCAGTAAAGACATATGAGTCTCACTGATACATAATAGACTAATACAAAGCTTATAATAATTTAATATATTCTTACCGATGGCTATTAGCTATTTAAATTAGAATTATTATTTCCTAAACAGTATATGCTCAATTCCTCCTCAGAATTATTTCACTAAAATATTTCCCACAGTCCAAGACAATCAGCCAGAGAAAGTCTAAATTGAATACCTTGGTAAACTCCATCAGGAAGGTTTACATCGAAAGCAAGTAACAATGCTATAGGGGTACTGTCTTCAACTATATAATTTTCTTTTGCTCAATGCTTTTCATTTCTTTTTTTTTTTTTTCAGTGCCAAATCCTATAGCTCGATTGTGTTTCAAAACTGAGTTTAAGCTGCTACAACCTAAGACTCAACATGAGTTTGGGTTCATCAGAGCCCTAATGCAAGGATGAGCAATTTTTTTCCTGTAAGGAGCCAACTAGTAAATGTTTTATTAAACTCTGCTTTTGTACATGAAAGAAGCCATAAAAATTATGCAAATTAAAGAGCATGGCTAAGTTCCCCCCAAAATGAATTATGGACACTAAAATTTAAATTTTATATAATTTTCATGTGTCATCAAAGATCATTCTTCTTTTCATTTTTTACCCAATCACTTAAAAACTTAATATTATTCTTAACTCAAGGTCCATAAAAAAGTTGACAGCAGGGTAGGTTTCACCCAAGGATGGCAGCTTCTGAACTCTGCTCCATAGCTTGCACTGGTATGTCCATTTTTATAAATAGATTTATGAAAAAAAATCACTGGAGCTTCTGTACTTCATAGAAACAGGTAACAAGGAATATTGCAAAATATGTAACTCTGAGAGCTATGTTTTTGCTTCTCTCTTGTCTTACAAATTCTAATTGGCATTCTTATTTAGTTGAGTTTTAATTTTAATTCTTGTCATTACTCGAAAAATATAAATGGTACATTCCACCTTCAAGCTTATATTTTCCTTTCACATGCTATTTCTCTTATTGTTTTTGAATTCCTTCAGATGGGGGTAAGTCTTTTAATCAGCCTTCATATTTCAAATCTCTTCAGGCAAACAAATTTGCAGGTGCCATTCTAATTACCCACTTGGGTTCCATACTATTTAATGTAACATAGGAGTCAACCATTTTCTTTGGAGAAAATAAGAACTTCCTTCAAATTAAGTTTAACTAACATATATTATGTGAGTTTATTAAATACTACTAGTGTTATAAAGCTTACAATATATATATATATATTTAGGTAGGTTGATTTATTAACTTGTGTTCCCTAACTGGAATTCCGGAGAGAATCTATTCATCACCCTTATTCTCTGAAGCCATACTATCAATTGCTTTCAGGTTTAAAAAATATTAGAAATATTTACCAGAAAATGTTAGAATTGTCTCATGCATTTCTTGAAACATGTTTTCTTTTATAATCTTTACCTGTCACCATGAAATTTGAAATTATATAGACAACGACCAGCCTCAAAAGAAAAGTACAAACAGGCCTCTCAGAATTTCCACAGTAGCAACTGAGCTTCACTTTCATGTTAGCAATTTTAACTATCAGGTTTACTTTCTCTGATCATTCTCAGTTACAGCCATTGTTTCCTATTTAGCTACTATCAACATTTACACCACCACCACATTCAAAAGTCCAGAATTCCCTTTAATCTATCTGTAGTTAAGTTACTGAAAATATCTGTCCCAAGAGACTAGAAAGTAGGCTATCACCATAACTTAGGAGGTTTTGGCACACCCTTAAAAACACACTTTCTGCATATTTCTTACCTTTTTCCCTCTCTCTCTCCTCCCCATCCCTAACCTTATCTTAAGAAATAGCAAGAATGCTGATTTTCTAATAATCAAGATTGTTTCCTAAAGACACCTTCCAGAGGAAATCCAAATGCTTCCTTCAAAGATTTTTAAAGGAAGCTTCACTACTGACGTATTCTATTAACATTAGATACAGCACAAATTATTTTTAAAATATATGGGACATATTCTTTAATTTATTTTTTTATTAAATTTAGTGGAGTGATATTTGTTGATAAGATTACTCATGTTTCAAGTGTACAATTCTACGATATATCATCTGTATATTGTATTGTGTGTTTACCACCCAAAGTTAATCTCCTTCTGTCTAAAGGACATCTTGGTTGTTACCAAGTATTGGTATTTATGAAAAAGCTGCTACAAATATCCATATGCTAGTTTTTGTGTAGAGGTATGTTTTCTATTCATTTGGAAAAATACCAAAAGCTGATAAATATCATGCAATCATATACTAAGAGTATATTTAGTTTTGTAAGAAACCACAAAACTGTCTTCCAAAAGGGCTGTACCATTTTGCATTCACACCAGCAATAAATTGGAATTGTAGCAGAGATTTTTATGTAAGACATGCTGTAGAGGCTCCCCAAATTCCAGTGCACTATATTCAGGAAAAAAGAGGTAATGATTGTCAAATAAGAATACAGCATGAGGTATCTTTTACTTAGTTTACAAATCAATATTTTCTGACAATGCATTTGAAGTACTTTGACTAATATACACATTATAAAACAATATAAATGAAAACACACACATTTAAGGATAAACAATAAAGATTAAACATATATTTTTAAAAATATACACATACCTCCCCAGAGAGAGAAAGATTTTGTGTATATACATACATATATAATGTTTATATAACAATGTTATCTTCCACTTACAGTGTACTTTTAAATTTATTAAGAAAGCTTTAATTTTCACTATTTTGTTTAGTTTTTATACCACACTGTTCTATCCATTTTTTAGGTATAGTATACAATCAGAAAGTTTGAGTTACATGCCCAAGGCAACTCAGCTAGTAAGTGGCAGAAGCATGACTTAACATTTCTGGTCTGAAAACAAATCAGATACTTCCCACACCTTAAGATTCATAACACCATGTGCACGTACACACACATGCATGCACACACACACAACCATACACATAAGCACACACAACATTTTAAACCTGTCATTTAACTTCCTATGTTTCTCTCCCAATAGATCCAACAGAGAACCTGAAATAGGCCTAGCCTGCCAAGTATTGTACCCCTGCTTCGAATTCCTACAAGTGATTTTTTTGGTAATCTATTGACTATCATTTAACTTTCTGGATTTAGAATTACTTGTGGAATAAGAAAAATACATTGAGAGATGGTAGCTCAAGACAAGGTTTGGTGTAAGCCCAAACAATAGTGTGAGAGAAAATTACCTTAATAACAGATGTCTCCACCCTGGATGGGGGGCTCTGGACTTGTGCTGCTGCGGCCATGTTCGCAATGGTGCTGAGGTGGTTCATCTGGCTCATGGCCATGGTGACAGATGCTGGAGGTAGGCTGACAGGAATTAGAGGGTGGGGCATCATCATAAAAGGAAGTTCCAGTCCTATAAAAAATACACATGTCATCACTGCTCCAGTCGAATAAAACTATGAAGCATGGTATGTCGCATTTATTAAAATGGTTCAAAACATCCATCACTGAAAACTGAGCCATCCCAAGGTGTCCTAATGACAGTCAAACGAGACATATGTGTGGTCTTCGGATGCAACGATGCCCACTCCCACTCAGGGACGTGAGGCCTACAGCTCACAAGCTGGGTGCCACGTTTCATCCCATCACCACTCCCCCTGTGTGTAATGCAAATGCTCATTCTTTGCTGTATTATTCTTCTGATCAGCCCAATTCTTGTTTAAAATACTGGGGTTTCCTTTAACTTATCACAGTTAGTTTTCTAATGAAGCGTGTCTTTATTATGTCTTATAATTAGACTTATGTTTGCTTTGCAACTGCCATTTGGGTGCTCAAGGATGCCGCAGCCCTGAGGGGGGCTGGCTGGGAGCCTGGGTCCCCTGGGCGGGGGTCTCTCCTTACCCCAAGGACATCACTTTTGTTTAGGGGGGGGATGTACATTACTTGGATATAATATTATTCCAAATCTTCTAATGGATAACTTGAAAGAGGTTTTAAAAAGCATATTGCATTTGGAGATGGGCTGATTTCTTGGGAAATAAACTGAAGTAAATTTCCCCTAAACCCTATTCCTTCTTTGTTTTTCTATTTCTTAGATAGGTTCTCAAATTTTTTGAAAAATCACATTTCTACAGCAGTTAGCCTACTTGTGGAGTCTAATCCTGTTTGACTAACCATCTTAATATAGAATGGGCTCTGTTATATACCTAGAGAATGAGTGACTTTGCTGAAATGAAGAACACTGATGGTTACAGAATGCAAAGGTATCCTTGTATTAAACAGCATCCTAGTCACCATTCAGAGTTAAAGGTCCTCACTTAATTCCACAGCAGATCTGAAACATGGAAGCATTAAATGCCCAGCTCCGTTAGACAGTGGAGAGAACACAAAAGATCACTTTACAAAAGAAAATAATGTCAAAGCAATAAATTAAATGTGTGTGAATCAATAAATACATCACTTGTTTTCAGCTACAGAGAAACAAAAGTTTATGACTGTGTTAATATCGGTGCCAAAGTCAAAACAGTACATTCAAGGGCTTGCATTTCAGTATTGGCGGCCATGTCATTTCAATTGTGAAGTCCCCCAATTAAATTATGTTAACACTAATTTATTGCTTAACTGAACCTGTCGAATATATGAACTACCCACTTAAAATTTTTTGTAATATCCTTGTCAGTTTATGAGATTTCCTTTCTTAAAAAAAAGAAACCATATTTTTATATAATATGCTTAGAAACAGCAAAGTTGGTAAAACTCCAATTTAAATGCTTTAGCTCTATTAAAAGCCTCATTGTAAAATCTCTACGACACAGTTTTTAATGAAGAATACTTAGTTACTGCCATGATTTTTTCCCATTTACTTCATGAAGACAGTTAAGGTTCAATATAAATTCAAACTCATTAGCTCAATACTGTCTGGATCTTGGAGTAAATTGTTCAGAAGTGGATAATGAAAACTCAATTCAAATTCTTCAACAATCAAACCAAGCAATTTTATTAAACAATGAAAAAAATCAATTAAAATAGAAATCTCTATTATCTTTATTATTTTATAGAAACCATGACAGCTTTGGGCATAAAAATAAGTTTATAGCTTCATACAAATATGACTCGCATAAAAAAATTATTCTATCTTGCTCCTATAATGTGATATAAATGTTCACTTTCATATTCCCAAATTTATATACCTCATTTCTCTACTGACTTTTTTGACACTTATATCAACGTCCTAGTCAAATGTGCAAAAACTATAAATATATGAAGTTTTCAAAGTATGATGTCAAGAGAATAGTCACTAACAAAATATTTTAACCATCTATACATTATATTGCCTTTATCAAAGTATATGCAAAATTTATCATTACACGTTTACTTTTTATGTTATCAATTAAAACAAGAACTGAGGAATAATCACTGACTATTTGGATATAGAAATAATACTTTGGAATAAATGTTATTTGAATATGATAACTGTATTGGAAAAGTATTATTAATAGATAACTTCCTTTAATGTTATATTTCACTTAAAATATCCAACAAATGCAAGGGTTACATTTTTATAATAAGTTGCTTATTTGATGATAATATATGGAGTAAGGAATAATATCCATATTCATTATTTTAGATTCAGTTTAAGTTCTGTTTATAACTATTATCTAATATATTTTGTGTTTCTGTTTACTTAAACTAATTTCTTCTTTTATTTCAATTCTGATTGCCAGTTAACAAATGGGAAAAGTCATTTTTTCCCCCAAATATATTTCTGTTTCACTTATGTCAATAGAGCGGCCCTATAATTATATTTATTCATATTATCAAGGTGTAAAATATTAAGCTAAATTCTGATTAAATCTTCTGGAAAACAGATTATAGACAAAATACTATCTGTTTTCACATCTATTTTGAGTCACAGGGTATCAAGCCATTGTGTAAGGGTTAATATTAATCATGTATATGTGAATTTCCCATAGCAAGTTTATAACACTAGATTTCATTTTCCCACTACATAAAATGCTCCTAGCCATCTCCACCAATCATCATTTGTTAAACACACATGTTAGTTCATTTGGGTAATAAATAGAGCAAACAATTAAGAAACTAAGTCTGATGAAAAATATACAATATGTAACCAAGTCAGCTGTAAGTGATTTCTGCATTATTTATAACACCCATCTCTTCTATTAGGATGAATAAATAAGAATTAAAAGTAGGCCACTTCAGAACAAGACATGCCCATATTTATTAAATGTATAATTTCAAGTGCTTTGGTTTAAGCCAATATATTTAGTGATATAAGTCATTATATATATACTCTGCCTACATACATACAGACAGACATATATACCTTTAATAGTAAGGTTTAGTATTATGATCACATAAAAAATTGCAAGGGAGAGGAGATTTAATATATGAGAAAAATTTTAATATTTGTTAAGGGAGTAAGAGAAAAAGAGAAAATAACTGATCCATTCCTCCTCTTCAATTCTTGTAGAATCATGCTGTTTCTTTGACAATGGAATAAAAAGATAAAGTTGATGTAGCCCTAGTATCCTCAAAAAACATGTACTATAACAGGGTGTTGAAGCATGTATGAAAAAACTCATGAAATATAATAAAAATATATAATGGTTTTGAGCCAAAATAATTGGCCATAAGCTCATGATAAGATTCAGAGTGTGCATTCCCTCTTTGATTATTTAGGATCTATAATCATATTTTAATGTTGAGAGGAGGGCACTGAAGGGGTGTCCTATATCTAGTCCTACAAACAGATGTGGAGGAGTATTGGAACAGTCTTACCTAGACACCTGCTTACACAGATGTAGGCAGATCTGCACTGCTAAGAGCAGAACACACAGACAGCTTCTATATGATGAAATTAGTGTGACCAGAAGCACCATGAAGGCTAGCTACTAATGCTATGGCATGATTTTAGTGGGGTGATATTAATAAATGTAGAGTCTTGCAGCAACCAGATATGTGTATATATGAATGCAAGAGAGCAAATAATAAGACTGACTACCAATTTGGTCCCTAGCTAAAAACTATTAATTATGCACTTACATAATCTGAAAAAATTTACTCACCCTGTCTAATTACACCGACATCAGGATTGTATCAATAATTACATGTTCAAATATATGGGACTTATATACAAAAAGTGATTGCATATGCTTAGTTTTCCTCTCATGTAGAAGATGTGTACTCCTCAGTACAAGCAAGGTGATCTTAAATTTAGTGCAACTGAAATTCAAAGTTGTAAGGACCATGTATGGGGAATTCTCTCCCCCTTGCACCCCCAGGACCCCAACCTTAAAACATGGTTACAGATTCTGAGAAAGCAAACAACATGATACACTAGTTCTGTCTTTTTATGATTTCAGAGCATTTTCTTTGGCTGGCCCCATCTTATATTCTTATTGTATTTTATGATACATATTTTATGGTGGGCCAGACTTTTTAGAGAGTAAACCCATCACTGCTCTAAGAGTAAGGAGATTATTGAACAGTTGGAACTGATGGGTTACAGATGTAAAATGGTTTTATTTTTCCTCTAATTATTACCTTCAAACATGGTCTGTCAAGGTTCCTTTTTCTGCCTCTTAATAACCTTGAGGATATTTTGAGTATTCTAGTTAACACCCATCTTTGCTTCACCTCCCCCTTCAACACTGCCCAGCACTAGAGCTTAGATACGTGGAAGACAGAGGGGCTTGGTCAGCTCAGTATCTATCTTCTTCCTCCACTCCTTCTCCCCAGCAGCGAGATAAAGGTCTCCTATCCGACTGGTTCCTGCTCAAGCCCTCCCTGTACTGTCACTTCTGTGGCTTTGCTTATTGGCCTTTGATGTGTCTAAACGCTAAGTATCTCCTGCTGAGTAATGTCTGATCCTTTAAGGGAGCCTTCCCAGGGCAACTTCCTAACCGCACAAATCCCCTTAGCTTCCTGATCTTCTAAGCCCCGAAACTGCCATTGTCCCAAGGCCCTTCTCCTGGGGTGGGTCTTACTGTTCTGAGGGTGTCCACTCTCTCTCTCCTGACTCCTTTCCTCAATTCTTTATCTCCCTGCTCAAATATGTACAAAAAACAGATCAGCAGCTCACACCAAAGCAAAAATTCCAATATAAAATGAAGTGGAGGCATTTGTGATCCTTGAGTAGTTCTCTTGAAACTCCCTTCCCTTTACTTGGTGGTGGAAGGACTCTGAAAAAGGGTTCACTAAGCCACAGTCCTCCCTTTAGGTCTCATCTCTTCATTACAATGATTTCTTCAAATTCTCTCTCCCTGTGCTCACCCCCGCCCCGCTTCCAAGTGGAGCAGGAAGATGTTTGTGGTGCACAGTGTGTAGGATAGTAATGCTCCTTCAACTGCTATTAACGAGTACCAATTTTATTTTATTTTTTACTTTCTTTAAAATGAGGACTACCTAGCACCTTTTGTTCTTGTGTGGGACCACAGGAAAAAAGTCTATTTAATATCTTGTTACATAACATATTCAACAGAACCAACAACAAATATGGTTATATGATAAATAAAAGTTTAGTCACCAGTTTTTGTAAATAAACTGAAATAAAGGGAAAGAAATGTGAATACTCAAAAGTTGAAATGTTATTTTACAAATCAACTGAAACTTTAATTAATTGAGACAGAAGTTCGAAGAAAAATATTACCATGAATAAAATAAAGAATGACTAAATGTGGAGGTAATCATTATTGAAAGAAAGATCATTTTACTTTTTTCAAATACAATCTTTAGGTACAAATGGAAAATGAAAAATGTTTTGGGGAAGGATATTAATAGTTTCTCTTTAATAAAAAAAAACTCCCAACTTTGGGTATCAATTATAATCTTAACCCAAATAATTATATTTATTATTGAATTCTAAATATATCTAATGAGGCTTAGATTTCCAAGGAAACCAGTACAACAACATTTTATAACACTTTTCGAAGGAATGCATGTAAAATAATCAAACACAAAATTAAGTATCTGTAAAAAATAAATGCCTTTTAAAGGACCATACATTAAAATAGCAAAAGTACATTTAAATATTGTTATCCTTTAGACGTATGTTGACATGTAACTATTTGTTCAGATTTTCCCACAGGCTGACCCTGATAAAGGAGGCAAATCTCAAAGGGACTAACGGTCACACCACCGCTTAGTGAGTGACACTGATAGACTCTGACGGGCACCTGACATTGTCAAGATTCGTTTGCAATGAAAATGCTGGCGAGGGCTGGCGCGCGCCCCACGCCGCTGGAGGCCACTTAAAGGATGTCAACGGCATCTTCACAATGGAAACAAGACGACCAAGCGAAAGTAAACACTAGGCACAGGTGCTACAGATGTTCAGCTGTTATTTCAGAGGTAGGAGGGAGCGAGCGAGTTATTCTCTCTTAGAGGATTAACTTAACCCTAATAAAAGATGAGAAAGGAAATGTCAGCTGTAATACTAGTACTTTGCATAAATAGGAGAAACAGCCTTCTCATGAGTTACTGTAATGTAATCTTTAAATCTGTTTCTGGATAACCATCTGAGCTCAGTGGATCTATTTTAGGAAATAGAAATCCTGAAATCTTTGGGTTCAACTTCATCAAATTGCTTTATCTTAAAATGAGGAAAAGTTATTTTTAATGGTACAGTTAATTAGGGACACAATTTATTAAGGGCACAAAATATTGCAGTTTAAGTACTCTGTTTTAGTAAAACAAAACAAAAACAAAAACAAAACAACAAAAAACCACACACAAATGTCTCCCAATTGACTTAGGTGATACCAGAGTCTCATTTGGTATTAGGCTATTTCCAGAGTCTAAAATTTATATTTGCACACATGTCATGTTGATTTGGAAGTACTGGGGGAAAACAGAACTGGTTGGCTGTCACGTAACCAATCCTGCTTAGCTTATATTATGACATCAACTCATTTTTTTCTTAGAGAGCAAGAATAGTATTGTCGTGAATTCTAATAAATATGAGTCATTTAGGAAAACTTTTTCCCCGAAATAATTAGATATATTTGTTTAGCTATCTATCATTAACTAAATCACACACTGTGGTACCTGTTAAATATTTGTAATTAGGAATTTAAAACTCTTATCGTACAAGTTTCTTTTCTCACTTTACCTGTGAATGTAAAGATATTTTGATATATTTTATTTTACACATAATGGTAATAATACTTGTGCTATTAGTGTCCCTGGACTCATCAGCACCATAATAATAGGAAATTTCATCACCAAATTTAAATACTTCTATTGCCTCAGGTACTCCACAATATAGTCGAAAGTAAAGTAAGTTAACATGCTGCACATCGTAACATCAAGTTATTGGAAATAAGAACTGCTTATTTTTTAATTTTGCTTGAATATTCTTTACCATGGTTAATAAGTGCAGAACTAGAAAAAATTAAAAACAAATTATAAAATCAGAGCTGAAGTTCAAGTCACTAATGTTGGGTGGAATACATAAAAGAACATTACTAAAAAATAATTATCCTGAGAATCTTTCAAGAATCATGGAAAACCAAAACAGCATTAGGAAACTTAAGATAGACAATGGTTTCCATTGAAAATAGTCTTGATTTTGAACTCATGAAAATTATTAGAAGGAATTATTATACAGAGTGTCCCAAAAATGTATACACACTTTAACAGCTGATAGCTCAATTTTGAAAATGAAATGTATTTTCATAAACATCGCCTTTATACTTATTCAAAGTGTGTGTATACATTTTTGGTGGGACACCCTGTGTACAGAATGCAATACTTTATGTATTTTCTTTATTTCATACCAAATTACGGACAGTTTTGATGCAATTTAAAATAAAAAGGAGGACAATCACTATAAAGATAAAAGGTTAAATGCTTTATGTGGAGAAGAGAGAGATAATTATATCAGAAAACACTTTGCTTTTTGATGCTGCTGTTTTCTTTGGACTCATTAGCACCATGCTCAAAGTGTTAACCAGTTGAAACAGATCCTCAAAACAAAACAAATGCAGACTCAGACTGGGTAAATAGTTGCATAAGACTCAGTATAGGAAAGAAATAGTAGCCAGACTAATTTGTATTGGCTAAATATGGGAGTGTTTTGTTGATACGGACTATAAGATGGTTGCAAACAAGAGCCAAATGTTTCTATTCAGTTGAAATGATGATATTCCAACAGATTTGTTCATTTCCACAGCTAAAGTATAATGCTATTATGGACACTGTAGAAATAACAATACTATAAACATATTTAAGCTTTCCAATCTAAAATATATTCATAAAATCCTTCCAAATAAAGCAATTTGGTATAATGCACCCATGTTAATCTGACTGTATCTTTTAACCTTTCTCATTGCCAATGTCAATAAATTTCTACCTTTTCCCACTTTAACTCATCAAATTATTTTTCCATTAGGCAAACAAATGAACTAGAAATTCTCTTCTCTAAGGATAATGTAATTTCCCTATAGATTTAGAATTACATTAAATAAAATTTCAAGTTAATATACTTTCTACACTGTAGTACAGTAATAAATGTCATGGTGTATAATATTAACAATTTTATGTTCATGTGTAATTGTTGCTCATGGTCAGTTGAAATCAGTTTTAACTTCTACCGGTTTATACATTTTTAGCTTTAAATTATTTATGTTGAAATTGAAAAATCTTCTCACTTGAGCCAAAACTGCTATTGAATTTTCCAAAAAGCATAAAATACTCACATGTAGGATGGCATGCTCATGGGAATTATCTTAGTATTTCTCATGTATGGATCTAGTGTTAAATTATTTTCTTCCTAATTCTTGTTAGCCTCAATGAATGACATCACTAGCTAGCTATATAAGCCAGAAACCTAGGAATCATCTTTATCTCCTCTCTCACTGTGTGACATCAATGTCCAATTCCTTTTCATGCCCCTTTGATTTTATCTATGCAATTTATCTCTACTCTGTTTCTATATCTGCTGCTGTAATCAGGTTCAAGACCCATCATTACTTTTAAGTACAAATCTTACACTGTTACTCTCCTGCTCAGAGGACGTCAATTGTTTCCCACTGCTACTAAGGGAAAGACCCAGCATTTCTTAACATAAGCATCACGTGGCCAGGCTTATGTGTCTTTTGTTCTCATTGCATCCTGAGCATTTAAGAAAGCAGGGCTAACTCTCAGTCAGTTCTTGAATTGAGAGCTGCAAACCCAGACTGAGTCTTACATTCACAGGTGGCAAATTTCAAGGTGGCCATTCAAAAATGATTATCTATAATCTTTGTTCTTGAGCAGCTTATAGTGTGAAAGGAAGATACAAAGACATAGCATATGTACACACAATTTTATCCTTTAGAATAAAAAATAGAGAAGTAGGAGAATAGGAAATGTTTGATATTTTGGAAATAAACTTGGTGGAACTTGTTGATCATTTGGATACAAACAGAAATAACAAGTGAAAGGTGAAGGAAGACATGAGTATTTAGATTTACAATTGGATGAATGGAGACATCATTAATGCAGCCATAATGATGATGACAATATTTAATACATATCATCTAATTTCAATGTGTTGGGCATTATGTTAAGATTTTGTATGTACGATCTCAATAAATCTTTAGAAACTTGGAGGTAGATCCACATTAATGTTATTAAGATTGATTTAACTTGCCTCAGGATTTAGATCTTAGAATTCTGAATCCACAATCCAAGCTTTAAATCACCTGTATGAGGAAGATCAGGTGTAATGATAAATAAAAATCAGTTCAATTTTGGACTTGTTGATTATGAGCTATTCTAGGAATAGTCAAAGATTGACAATATGAAGTTAGAAATATGGGACTGATATTAGGGAGTAAAGCTGATTCTCAGTGAGGAAGATTTGGATGTCTTTGACTTGTGTTATATTAAGCCATCACACTAAAGAGAGTATAAAATGTATAAAGCTATTTCTATTAAAAGAGTATTTCTACTGTAAGCTACAGAGTAAGTCCCAAGTAAGCCAGGATGACTGATTTTTCAAAAAAAAGGTGGCTGAGAAGCTGAGCAGGCATAAGCAAATATTTTTATATGACTCCTACAATAAATTCTTAGCACAAAAGTGTGTCAATGCATTTTTATAATATCCAAGTTTCTTGACTTACTTCGAAGCTATAATATTCTTTTTCATAAGGTAATAAAAATGAACACCCAACAGATCTCCGGCCCTCAATTAATACTGAATGAATGATTGAAGAACATTAGGATTGGATTTGAAAACTTAACAATCCAACTACTATTTAGGTATACAACCTAAACAGAGACAACCACCAAAAATGACACAACTAGGCATAATTTGAAAAGATATTATGTGTATGTACAAGTTGCAATATGATAAGAAATTATAGTACCCAGTAATTACAAGGGCCCCTTAAGAACATTATGGAGAGAGGCAGCTTTAAATTTAGTGACTACATATCACAAAGAACTCAGCACATTTGAAGGGCCATTGAAATAATATTATATTATAGTGGTAGATTACATGCAGATGGCAGGCCTGTTGAAAGCTACTGTTTATTTGAAACCAAATAGTTCTTTCCATAGCTTCTATTTTATGTAGTGAAGACATACAATTCAAAGCACTTTTCATCAGTTTTTCATGGGTAGGCATGGCAGGAGATTTTCAAGGTCAAAATGACCACTAAAATTTCAGTTGCTGGCAATGAAAAAAAAATACTTAGGAAGATTAGCAGTAATATGGATAATTTTATTTCTACATTTTAACTCCAACTTGGGATTTAAATATAAGCACTCATTTTTATCCCAAGAATGAATAGATACAATATGTTTTTTTACATTGGTATGACAATGTGAATTAGAATAAGAAAAATGGTTACAAAGTATGTTTTGAAATGAGAATTGATTTTCTAACAATATCAATACCCTTAGGTCAATATAAAGTAAAATTTAAACATCATTATTCATTTTTTGATTTTAAAAATATCTAGTGTAATTATTATAACCATAATATAGCCAGTGAAAACTGTAAGGGAGAATGCAAGCAATCTAAGATCACACAAGGACTCATTGTCAGAATTAAATGTTAAACACAGGTTTTATGTTCATTGGAAAAACACAGGGTGGTGTTGGATAAATCAGTCATATTCATTATTTTTATTTTCTTCAAAATTTTTTCCAAACATCATTATTAAAAAGATACATGCTTTGTTAAAAAATAAATGATGAAATTGGCATCTTTTGTAAAGTCTCAAATAGTGTTTAAAAACAAGATGTTTTAAGTCATGAACTTATGAAAGTAGCATCTTTCCAAATCATCTTTGTCCATAATAAAGCTATTATATTTTAAATATATTCACTGTAAAAAGAACTCTTACTATTATAAATAATTATCTTCTAGGGAGGAGTCCTTCATTATTGAACAATAACTCTAATTGTAAACAACACTCTCTGTAATAAAAAAATGTATGATCTGCTATTTTCTCTTGTGATCACAAAATCTGTCTTAAATAATTTCAATATCTCCTCCAATGTTAAAATATAACATCATTTTTACTTGTCTGTCTTACTATGCATATTCTTTCACAGCATTTCTCAGAATTGTTAGGACTATTTTCAGCAGTACATAGATGCTCTCATTTAGATGTGCCTGGCCTGACACCTGGGTAAGTACACCTTGTTAAATATTGCTCTTAATTAAAATAATTTATATTAAATAACTATTTAAGACTTAGGTTAGGAAGCTAAAACATGATTTTTCAAAAAAAAAAAAAAAAATCAATACCTCAAGAACTTCCTTTAGTTAAAATGGTCTCTACAGAAACTGTTTTTCCTCTTTGGTAAATTTTCAAAATTTGTTCTATGAGCTTCCTATAAAGAGCTGCTTTTCACAAAGAAACATCTGGTATATGTTTTGCATCTCTCATATGTTTGACTCATATTCACAAAGAGCTATACTTATGTAATGGAGACACCCATAAACAAAAATTTTAAAATGATTTGTTTGTTTTTGTGGGTTTTTTACAGGTCAGGCCAATTTTATATATATATATATAAATAATGTGTGTGTGTGTGTGTGTGTGTGTGTGTGTGCGTGTTTATCTTTATTGATTTTAGGTAGAGGAAGGGAGAGGGAGAGAGAGAGAGAAACATCAGTGATGGGAGAGTTGCCATTGATCGGCTGCCTCCTGCACACACCCAGCTGGGGATCGAGCCCACAACCAGGGCATGTGCCCTGACCGGGAATCCAACCTTATCTCCTGGATCCTAGGTCCATGCTCAACCGCTGAGCCACGTCCGGCCCGGCAAAAATGATTTGTTTTTAACAGCTTAGGCATATATCTACTTTAAAACTAATAAATTAAAAATAGTATTAAGAGTTTATGAACAAGAGGCTTAGTTTTTAAATGTGTCAAGTCTCTGTTGCTTATGAAAATCACTTTAGAAAATCACTCCATTATGTGCATTTACTCAGATTCATATTAATATATGTGTTTAAATTCCGGCTTTGAAAAAGATTTTACATTCTTATTTATCCAAAAGTCAAGTTAATATTGCATATTAAAAATCTTGGGAGAGGAAAGAGGAAGAAACCAGCAGACTATTAAGATTATTATGCAGTTATATCAAATAGAAAATACAGAAATAGGATAGAAAACACAAATAATTTATTAAATGTCAATTTATAATTACATATAGAGAACCAGATGCCAAGAATGTTCCTGTACAGGCTAAAAAGCAAGAGATTATAGGTAAACATTCTATACACAACATACTATTTATTTTTCTGTATATATTTGAATCACAGAATGTTATAGTACAAAATAGATCCAGAAAGCATTTATCCTTTTAACACATAATGAATACCCATTATATGCCAGGCATTGTTGTAAGCACTGGGAATATAACAGTGAAAAAAGCCAACAAAATCTATATCCTCATGGAGTTCATATTCTAGTTGGGAGGTGGGAAAAATAGTGAGCAAATAAATGAGGTGACATGGCATATTGAGATACCAGTCGTAGAAGTAGGAAACAGAGTTTTAGCACATACATATATGTGCACACGTGTGTTGGGGGGTACATTAGGAAGCCTTCCCTGAGAAGATGGCACCATCAAGCACAGTCCTCTCATTTTGCAGCAGAGGAAACAGGTTCAAAATGATTAAATGAAATGCTTGAGGTCACATAACTCTTCAGGAAAAGAGCTGGGCTTGGAACACATTTATTTGTCTGACCCTTGGTCCTAAATTTTTTTCACTGCACAGCAGAGCACAGCCATTTGAGAGAACTGAGCAAGGAGGCAAAGGCAAACTAATGGTGGATTTGGATGACAGCTGGGTAGCTCAATTGACTGGAAGAGAAAGTACGTCTTAGGAAAGGATCAGAAGTCAGAAAGAATTAGGTAGGCCAGAGCCAGCTTATGAAAGCTCTCAGATGTCACAATGATGGGTTTGGTCCTCATCTTCGGGAGGGGAGAGATATGATTAAAGTGATGCATCAGACAGTCAGAAGGAGCTGAAGGAACTCATCATCAGAAATAATCATCCCAAATTCTGTCATCCACCACCTTGACATTGATATGACCAGGGAAGAAATCCTGATCCTCGTATTTCATGCCACTGGAAAATTGATAAAATAGAGAAAAAAATATTGTGTCTCTATCATTAAAGTTTGTTAAAATGATGATTGAAGAACAAATTGGCTTCCAGAGCCAGGCATGATAAAACAATTACGTTGAGTGAGGACATCCTGAATACTCTTCCCTGTATCTGAATCGTGTGGCCTGTAAAATAATCCCTTTTACATATGCACTGAAGATTTTTTTCCCCAATAAAAAAAAGCTATGTGTATCTTGTTTTGAAGCCTTCACATAAGAGATATTATTTACTTTTTCTTGAAAGAAAACAATAGCTTACCAGTGCATATAAGACAACAATGTAGAGTTCTTAATAGAAAAGTGAGAGGGTGCCGGGTAGATGTAGAGCTGATGGGCTCTTTTTAGACAATTCCGGAGTGCCACAATCGGAGAAAGTAAAAAGAAAATATATTCCCCCCAAATTCATGCTTTAATAATAAGGCTTATGAGATATAACATGTTTGGCTTTTCTATGTTATTGAAAAATTAAATCTGGGAATGTCTTTTAATATTGCTAATTCTATTCTGTGCAGAGCGGTTCTATAGCACCTTTAATAACTGTTATCATGCACAATATTATGCACATCAGCAGATACTAAAACAGTGTTTACTATCCTGACATTGGAAAAAATATACACTAGTATAACACACATTCTGCCTTTTCCACTATTCTTGCAATTCTTCACTTTCCTTCATTATTCATAATTTTATTTTCACTGGAATTCCTCAATGACATGTCAAAATTAGCAATATATAATATATGCCATATGGAATTTCTAAATGGTGCCACAAAAACTTTGATTCCCAATACTATATATAATGTCTTATTTCAACTGTATATCCAAATATATACAGCAACAAGTGCTTTTTTTCTTCAGCCTGATAAAATTGTAAAGCATGATAAGCCTTTATTTTGCCCAGGGAGTGTTAATATTTTTCTTATCAAAACGATAAAATGATCATATTCTTAAAAGTTCGTAACATAAAGTAAAACAAAATATGGATTTCTCTTATTTTTATGACATCTCTATTATCACTTAAATGACTTTTTTTTTCTTACCCCCAGTGTTTTTAAGTTGAAGTCTGTTTTTTATCTGGATGCTTTAAAACTTGGTACAATTCAATGTGTGAATATAAATTTTCAAGCAGCTTCCTACGCATAGACAGCTTTTAAAAATTCAAAACAGCCCCGATAGCAAATGTCATTTCTTTCATAGTTACAAAATGCAAACTCCAAGTGTTTTATCCTAATGAATAAATGAGTTTGTCCTTTATGTATAAAATATAGTTTGTGTTTGTTGCACAAGTTTTTAATAATAGATGAATTTTAGGTTTCCTCCACTGTATTCAATAAAGTGTGATTAATTTGGTTTTTCAAAAATGCAAACTAGACATTACTATATTACTTTGCAAAATGCACAGCTTGCAACATTATTGTCTCAGTGGGATCTTAAATTGAATTGTAAAATGTGTCTTATTTCCAGTTTGATTTATGTAAGAGATAGCAGTGGATAATGCTCCTTTTGAAGTTTCACTGCTTTGTGGGAACAAACAATATAAACCTAAAATTCATAATAGAGTTTATTAGGACATAAAGCAAACTTTGAGTTATATCATGTTTGACTGAAAAGAAAACTTAGGCTAAACCACATTTTCAATGAAACAACTTTTTGAAGTTTCCTATTATGACTGATTATACAATACATTTGACATTTTCTGTGATTTTTATTATGATATTTCAAGTAATTACCAAATCATGTTTTTCTTCTAAAAAAGCTTCCCTGTGCCCTGAGAATTAATCTATGATACCATTTAACTTGGCTTTTGAAGTAAATATCACCAGATAAAAGCCAGCTGGATCTGAATAATAGGATACTTGAATGAATGTATTAGTGTTTGAAAAAGAGAGTACAAAACTTCTAAAAAGATTAATTTCCATAAAAAAGATAGCTCCCAGATCTACAAAAGAATAAATTCAAAAACATAATAAACTCTCGGAAAGGAAGGTAGATTAAAGTCAAAGCTGCAGCACCTTGTTACTGCAGCTGTTGGGCGGCAATGATTCTGTATCAGTCACATTTGGTGGGGCCTGTAGGGCTCTTCAAAGCTGTGTGAAAGCCTCAGTGTGGGAGACGTGCGACACCATAAGTAATAACCTCAGTGATTAATTTTGATGCAACGCCACTTCCATTCTGATCTTACTCTCAATATTTACAGTTTCAGGAAGCTACAAAGGTTCTGATGGGAATACGTGAGTCTAGTAAGGGCATTTTTTTCCTTCTTCATTTATTAAAGATGTGGATATGAATTTTCTTTGTCGTGAAAATACTGCAGCTTTATCATGCAAGGTATTTGCTGACATCATCATAGAAAAAGGCCTGAGTTGGCCCCTGGACTTGGTTTTCAATATCCTGTTACAAAACATGTTCTCTAAACAGGGCCCGTAAATCCTGTTCACACAACTCTGTTTTCACTTGTACAATTGCTAATAAAAACTAAATCTGACCATGCATCCATCCGGCAGGGGGGTAAGATGTACCTTTCCATGTTGAATGACTCGGAGGTTATTATTATCTTTAAGAGAAAACCAGAAGCAGATATGGAGATCAATTAACTTGTAACTTTGATTAAATTCTAGAAAAATGTAAATTGGTTAAGAGAGTTCACATGAAAATACCATATGAATATTAGATAATTTCAAATGCAATGGAAAGTATGCTAAAAAGAGAAATATTTAATATGATTGAAATAGTAGATATATTTCAATTCTGAAGTAATTTTTTATAAAAAATACAAAATAAGAGTTAAAAAAGAAATTGCTATCCAATCATGCGAACAAGAGTAGAAAAATTAACTAATGGACATTAGTCAGTCATTTTGTCTATGACATTTTGAAATGAATTTTAATCTGTGGAGTATAATAAACTGCTAAATTCCCTAACTCCCCTATTTTATTTTATTTTTTACAGTACACTGTCAAAATCAACCCCCTAGTGAAATGTATGCTAGTAATTGTATGTGTTCATTTGTTTAGTACAGTAAGATATTTAAATATTAAGTAAATGTCCATCATAATCAAGACATAAAAGACATATTGTCATTAGCAGAATAAATATCACTGCGTATGAAATGTTACAGAGTGTATTAAAAATATTTTTTAAGAAATGTCTTCTCTGCACTCATATTAACTACTAAATGGTTATAACAATTTTTAACAGTAGCTCAAGAATTTCTTTATCATACTTCTTCAAGAAAGCTGCTTTTAGTTAAAACATAAAAATGGTAGTTACAAGGCTTCTGCAAACATAACTGCCATTCCATTAAGGAAATGGTGCAGCAAACAGTAAATAGTGGCCTCGAGGGAAATGTAAGTATTGATTTTATTACTCTGTTGGTTGGTTTGTATTTGCAATTGTCAACTCTAATTTTGAACTATGCTTTAAGTATCCTTAAAACCGCTTAAGGAAAGGACAAATATTAATTGGAAAATATTGATAATTATTTTCACTGACTTAAATATCATGAGATTGTTTCCTTTCAGTGTTTGATTGTCTTTTAAAAATAAGAAAATTTAATTATGCTATACATTGTAAAGGAACAACCAACTTGTATTCATTAAGTCAAAACATATATGCATTTTGTATACTATAAATCAATATTTGACTCTAGGAATGAAGTTAATCACTATGAAAATTGTAAACATGATTACACACATCCTTAATTTGGTTTAGAAATTTAGTTTTGAATTCATGGATATTGACATTTTGATTCACCTAAGAGGTCATAAAATAACTATGAAACTAATTATAAGTCCAGAATTTTCATCATAATGAAATAATCTTCAACTTATAGGCTCATTAAATGTAAAATGATCAAATAATGAAAAAAGAACAAAATTTGCCAACTTAATGTAATTATTAAGTTTTATATTATCATCATCATTATCCTTCATCATCATTGATTTCCTCTTTATTTTAATAAATGACATTCACACATTTATGCTAAAGGTGTAATTAAGAACACAGATCATTTTCTTAAACCATGCCAGAGAGCAACTCTGTTTAATATGTAAATTTTCAACTATACCTACGGGGCTGTAAATATAGTCAGTGTTAAACTTCTACAATTAACTAAAAGAAGTGTTTATGCTACACATAAATTTTTGAAATGTCCTCTGTGGAAATCTAAAGTGGTGCAAATTAATATTAAAAAAAAACATTATGGCTGCTCTTCAGATTAAAAAACATAAAGTATTCTTGGGTTCACAAGCCACACAGTATGTTTTAAACATCTCATATCAGAAAAGAGAAAGAAAGCTTGTTATAAACACACACCAGATCTTCAATATCACTAAACGCCAAGTCTCTACATCATGAGTCTATGAAGAGGATCACAGGAAAACAATTCTCTTGGTTTTAGCATAAAAGTCATACTTATATTGTATTTTAAAATATTAGAGAGGGGAAAGGCCTTAATGAAGTAAAACCTTGCTTTCACTAGAAAGATGGGACTTCTTTGTGCATACTAGATGTTCGATATGTGTTTATTGGACTAAATCCCTCAGTTCCAAATAGTTAAAATGTGATGGATAAATATACAAACTGGCCTCATTAGTTCAGAATGAGAGTCATGAGTATTTTTTTATACCCACTTTGAAATTTGACAGAGCCTAGAACACCGCATAGAGACTGCTCTCCCTAAATGTTAGTTAAGTAAGTGAGATGTACACAAAAAATTTAGCAAACATATCTGATAGAACTGAAGTTTTAGAATCTAAAAATAGGGAAAAAGAGAATTCGAGATTATATAAATAATGATTATTTAAAAATCAACAGACTATGACAATGGCTTCTTGTTCTCCTTCCCTGTCAACCTTCCTGAGATCATACCATTGCTTTACCATGTCCAAGATTTTCAAGTTTCTCACTTGCGATTCCTTCATCTTCCTCCTCACTACCATCACTGACTACAAGCATTTTAAAAGAAACTCTAGAGTAAAACCTACTGTGAGGAGATCAAGGTTTCTTAGTTAGAGTCTAAAAATCAAGGGTCTTGTTTGTAACACATAGCTCTATATATCAGTGATTCTTAATCATTCTGATTTCAGAATCTCTTCACTTACATCGGTTATATCTGTCAATATTTACCATGTTAGAAAAAAAATTGAGAATTTTAAAAGTATTCCTTTATTAAAAATAACTACTAACTCATTGCATATTAACATAAATAACATGTTTATATCAGAAATAAATATATTGTTCAAAATGTATATACTTTTGCAAAATTATTTAATGTCTGGTTTCAGTCATTTGGTCTTTAGATATACTCCTGTATTCAATCTCTTGTGATGACACACATCACATAGATTATAAAAAAGTCTGGTGTATACTCATGAGAGAAAGAGAGCTTTAAAAAACTGAATAAGGTCTGAGTAATCTTATAAAAAAAGTATTGACCACTTGTACTCCCTGAACCCTTGGGAACTCTCCTCTCATGGGTCCTGGGACCTCACTTCAAGAACTGCTGCTATATCTGATAACATTTTAGGACTTTTTAGGACATCCGGGTTATGTATTAATTTAGTAACTTAAATACTATCCTAACAAGACTTCAGACAATAAGAAAAAGATTAGAAAAGTTGTTCTAGCATTTCTTATGGAAAACTCTGCTTCCATGCCAACAATTGAATTTTAAAAAGAAGGTAGTAATAAGAAAGGAAATTTTTTTTCTCTAGACTTAATTTTACCCCATAAGGAATAACTGGTTAGTCATTTGGAGGAGGTAGAGTATTAGAAGTTGGTAAAAGTTAGATGGGGCTTTAAATATTGTTCTGCAGATCTTAAGCATAGTTTCTCTCTACATCAAACATTCATCTGAAAAGTGGGCTAATACCTATTCCAGAATCAGCACAGAATTAAGTGAGATGATATACACGAAGCATGAAGCACATGAAACTAGGTTAATTAGTAAGGAGGACAATTATTTAGTAGGAAAGACAAGGTTAGGATCACAGCTGCTGAGGTCAGATAGAAATGAGAAGGGGGGAGAAGCTGTGTGAGCCTCAGGCTGTCATGTGTAACATACCAACCATCAAGGGTAAGTATCAAATTATCACACAGATTAGACAATGAGCATGTGAAAAGCACATGCCATGTAACTGATATGAGGAAGAGAAGAGGGAGAAGAAAGCGCCTAGGGGGGAGAGTTTTACCTTGTCAATTTGGTTTATAACATTAAAAAAAGGAAATTATGGTAATCTTTAAGAAATATTAGACTTGAGAGGAGTAGATTTTATAGCATATAGAAAAATAGCTAATATACTATAAACATTAAAAGTAAAGGGGCCCTGGCTGGTGTGGATCAATGTAGAGCTTCAGCTTGTGCACCAAGGGTCATGTACCCTGGTTGCAGGTTCAATCAGCAGCCCCGGTCGGTCAGGGCACTTGCAGGAGGTAGCAGATTTATGTGTGTCTCTGGAATCAATGTTTCTCTCTCTCTCTCTCTTTCTGCCCCTCCTTTCCACTCTCTCTAAAACTCAATGGAAAAATATCCTCAGGTGAGGGTTAACAAAACATACACGCACACAGTAAAGGGAATACAATTTGAAATTGATAAGCTCTAAAAATCTAAATGAAACTTGACTATTTCAATTTTAAAAGGAAAAATAAAATATTCCTCCAAAAGGTTCTTTAAATTTCTTAAAGATATATCTATTTTTTATGTTTTAATTTATCTTTATCTTTGAAAGTATTACAAATGTCCCTTCTTTCCCCCCATTGACCCTTCCATCCTTAACCGCCCCTCCAGGCCTTCAACACACTATTGTCTGTGTCCATGGGTTATGGGTATATGCATATAAATCCTTAGATTAATCTCTCCCCACCCACCCCTGCCTTCCCTCTGAGATTTGTCAGTCTGTTCCTTGCTTCTATATCTCTGGATCTATTTTGTTCATAGATTTATTTTCTTCATTAGATTTTACATATGAGTGAGGTCATGTGATATTTTTCTCTCTCTGAATGGCTTATTTTACTTAGCATAATACTATCCAGGTCCCTCCATACTGTCTCAGAGGGTAAGGGATACTTCTTTTTTACAACTGCATAGTAGTCCATGGTATAAATGTCCGAGAAGATGCTTTATATGATTTCAGTCTTCTTGAACTTGTAGAGACTTGTTTTGTGCCTTACCACGTGGTCTATCTTTGATAAAGCCTCTATCTTTAGTCTCTGCATGGACTGCGCTTACCCGGTGCATGGTCTAGAATAGGTGTTCAGTCAACTGGTATTCTGAATGAGGGCGATGCATTATAAGGAACATGCATTCAATGCTTTGGAGATAAGGAAACATCAGTAAAATTTAACAACAGATGAAGTTGTTAGCAAGCTGCCTCAGAGTTCAGATTTTGAGAAATAACAGTAGTGCACCACAGTAATGCACAAGAACACATCACCATAGAATGATGGAAAAAATTAGCAGGGGGGCTTAATATAATGTTGGATTGACTAAAGCCAGGAATTAAACTGAGGAAACATAAAAGACTTTAAGGGGATATTTTTGGTTTTGTTATTTTCAAGTTAACAGTCAAAAAAGAGGGGGAGAAATACCTTTTTATTGAAGATAGTATAAATGTTCAAACCAATGTTTTGTGACTGTTTCTTATAATTAAGAAATGTTAATGAACTTTGAAGTGTTTTTCTGATTGTCTTGATTCTCCAACATTAGGAGATCTTTTATGTTCTCATATTTTAAAATCGTCTGAAAGCTTTTATAGACAATGGATCTAAATTACCTCTTATATCAATGATTGAAAGCCTAGATGCCAACCGTTTTCCACATGGCTTGGATAATATGTTTTAAGGAAAGCCACACATAATCAATAATATTACCTGTGGCATTTTTATTTCTATCAAAATTTCATTTCTATGTTCCCAGATGCATTCAAAGCAAGCACAAAAATTTAATTTTTAGACTGCAAAATGTCAGATGAATGTTATACATTTTAAAATTCAAGAACATGCTGTTGAGTGGGAATATAGAGAAGAAAAAGAAAATAGGAAGATTATGTATGCTTTCAGCCAAAAGTATTCATAATCCTTAACTTAAGAGATTTTAAAGGTCAATAATAATGGAGCATTCCCATTTTTCATCACCATTTCCCATGGCGAAGAAAGTAAGATATCTAAAATAACGATTACAAACTATGAAGAGGAATCAGTTCGGGTTCACATTAAGTTTGATTAATGCACACGCTTTATGAAAATTAAAAATTCTAAATGTTGCTAAGAAAGAATCTTGAGTATTTAAGTTAATTGATTATTATAAGTATAGGTCAATAATATAATTTCCAATTGAAAACTTATGTTGGTCATTTTTTAAAACCAGATAAGAGACTAATGTAAATTTAACTGTTTTGGATATGTCATATAAGTGTATCCATGCGTATTTGTCTTCCTGTGCCTGGCTTTCCTCACTCAGCTGTGACGAGGGGGGCGTAGAGAGTTGCTGCTCAATACAAAGTCTCAGGGAAGCGAGATGAGCAAGCACTAGGGGTCTGCGGTAAAACATTGTACCTATAGCCAACAATGCTGTGTTGGTAGTTTAAAATTTTAAGAGGGTGTATCTCCTGTTAAGTGTCCTAACCAAATTAAACTAATTTGCTTAAAAAGAATAACAATATTAAAGAATAGAACTACAGCTTTTTATAACTCTTTTGGTGCACTCAATAAAATTCAACTGATAAAGCAACAACATTAAATATATTTAAAGTACTAAGTGAAATTAAATAATATGCTTAATTATGGGTATAACTAATAAGAAATTTTTCGGAAAGTATTGGGCTCCTACCTGTATATATATTACTAAGATACTTTAAAAAGATAGTTTATTAAAAATACTATGTATTTTATGTAATAGATCTAGGAACTTATTGATTCTTATTATTTTAGAGGAAGTTATTTAATTTACTAAATATTCATTGTTAAAATGGATTTTTTATGACTTAATGCTTAGAGATTTAGAGATATATAACATAACTACCTACTGAGGAAACACCATTTTGCTTTTATAGATATTTTATTACATCAGTGGAAATTTCTCTGTATCCTTCTATGGCTAAACTCATAAGATATAACATAAAAATTACTATCAACAATGTAGACCAGCCATAAAATTCAATTAAAAATCCCTACCTTTTAAGCAGTGATCTTAGCATGATGTGTAAATATGAGCAGAAGTGATGTGTTGCTCCTAGAGCATGTCACATTTAGAAAATAAATGTCTTTAACTGTTTCATCATTACCTTCTCAGTGCAAAGAATTCTGAGGTGCTTTATTGACTCTCAGCTCTCACTGGAAAAGTTAGTGCTTTCATTAAGGAACAACTGACATGCTCAGTTTCTCTTAGTTAAATCTGTTTAGCAATATTATTATTATTATTTTTTTTTTTTAATATATCTTTACTGATTTCAGAAAGAGGAAGGGAAGAGAGAGAAATAGAAACATCAATGCTGAGAGTCACCGATCGGCTGCCTCCTGCACGCCTCCCACTGGGGACAAAACAGGCAACCTGGGCATGTGCCCTGACTGGGAATCGAACCCTGATATCCTGGATCCTTGGTCATTGCTCAACCACTGAGCCACGCCTGGCTGGGCAGCAATATTACTTTTATATGCTTTTGTGCTCCAAAACATAAATCCCATGTTAATTCATTCTTTCAACAAATATTGATTGCAGGCACTGCTCTAGGCACTAGGATTAGGAATGACCAAGTTCGACAACAAAGTCTCAGGCCCCATGCTGCTGAAATTCTAGTAACTATGTGTTAGATCACTTACATGGCAGGTCAGATTGTGATAAAAGTGTCATGGGGAAAATAAAGCAGGAAAGGAGGGTAGGGTGCATTTACTTATGAGTAGGTAGGTTGCAATTTAAAATAGGGTGCTGGTAAAAACCTTAAAAAGAAGGTGACATTTGAGGGAGATGGGAAACAAGATCTAAGGATATCTGGAAGAAGAATTCCTAGGAGAGGGAACAGCAATGCAGAGGCAGGAGTGTTCCTGGGACATTTGTGAAAAGGCAGGAGGCGAGGTGGTTAAAGGTAAGTGAGCGAAAGAAGAGAGGAGAGGAAAGGAGAGTGGTGATGCAGCCAGGAGCCTGTCATGCACCAGATTCTAGGTTGTCAAAAGGACTTTCTTTACTTTCACTCCACATGACATGGGAAGAATCCGGATCGTATACACAGACAAGTGACCTGGTCTTACGCAGGGTTTATAAGCCACTCTGCTGGCTGGAAGGAGAAGGCAGGAAGCAAGGACTCCGGTTAGGACACATTCCCAATGATCCAGGCAAGAGAAGATGAAGGGGTAAGAGGTGGGTGGATGTGTGGATGCTTTAAATATATCTTTATTGATTTCAGAGAGAGAGAAAGAGAGAGAGAGAGAGAGAGAGAAACATCAATGATGAGAGAGTCATTAATCGAGCCTGCAACCCAGGCATGTGCCCTGACCGGGAATCAAACCCCGATCGCCTGGATCCTAGGTCGACGCTCAACCGCTGAGCCACGCCGGGCCGGGCTGTGTGGATTCTTTAGATGAAGGGAAGAGTCAAAGGTGACTCCAAGGTTAGGGCATGAGCAAGTAAGTAGGAAAGTAGAGTTACCAATAACAGAGATGAGAAGACTGAAGAATGGCCCCGTTTGGGGTATGCCTACCAAGAATTCTCTTCAGAGATTTTAAATTTAAGATGTCCCTAACAAGCTCCTATTCTAGACAATAACACTGAACTGTGTGTGTGTGTGCACGCGTGTTTCCATTTACAGAGTAAGCAGATGAGTGGATGTTATCAAATTACGCACCTCTTTCATACCTTGCTGTTTAGGTTTTCATTGGAACTAGTATATCTTAAGAACATAAAATCATTTAATATTTCTTCATTTTCAGGAATCTCACTCATTAACTCATGTATTCCTCTAATTCGTTTAAAGAGTGGTAACTGAAGGATCCTCACTGCTCCGAATACTAGGGAAAAGAGAGGGTAAGGTCCTGCCCTCGAGGTGGTCACAGCCTACCATGGAAGGCAAGAGATACAGTGGTGTTTACACATTTTGAGGATTTGGGAAGCAAAATGGAAATGTATGGTTTACATGTGTTGTGTTCATATATATGGTTTAATGTGTTGTGGTTGTAATAACTGCACTAGAAATATATGTGACTTTAGAAAGCATACAAAGAAAGAAATGATATAAGGAAGACTACTGTTTTATGAACATTGAGACAGTGGCATCATAAAGCTCAAAGTGTTAAATTCTCTCATAATGTTGTATTAGGAATATATATTCATTTACTCTTTTATAGGTATGAACAAGGGACTATAGGTTAAATGCATGTTCGCTGGAGTGGGGAAAAGTTTCTGTAGAAAAGGAAACATTGGAAATGTAGGTTAGAGAAGGGAAAATGACATTTTTGGCAGAGGGAAATGCAAGTTTGAATTTATAGAAGCACACACAAAAAATTGGGGGACAGATAGGTATAGTAAGGGCTTTGAAGGAAAAGTTGGGGGACTGAAAGAGGAACCTAAAAGGAAGGTCCAACAACATTGCAATTAATTTAATATTTATTTTCAATTACAAAAGCAATTAAAATTTAGTCTAAATCAAGCTTAAAGAAAACTGGTGGTGTGGATGATAAATGTCACTGAAATCAACCAGTCACTTAATATTTATTTGTTTACTTCTCGAATAGTAAGGTATGATTTTTGTGATGTAGCATGAACTGAGGGTCTTTTTGACCTAGAATCTGATGGCACTACTTGAGGTGGTATTGTCTATTATAAAATGACACTGTGTGTTCTTACACTGATGTTGTGTAATACCTACCATTTTTCCTATGGGTACAGATGTACTCCCCCCCCCCCCAAGTAAACACAAACCTTATTGAAAAAGCCCTCCCCCATCCCTCTCCATCTCACTCATTGTGATTTCACTGCCAGGCTCTCAACAGTCCACCCTGTCATTAGGTCTGCACCTTCTGACATCCAATGAAGATTCAAAGCCTAGCTCAGCCATGTCAAAGTGCATATTAGAGAATGTGTCTGCTCTCTCAGTGCTTCAGCTTCCTCCTAGATCAGGAGATGATGATAATGGTCACAGTCTCTTCATTATTTTGGTGTGTTGAATGACAACATATGTAAGGCACAGTGGCTTATCCATACATTGCAAATGCTCAATAAATTGTAGGTACTCTTATTGACATGAGAAGAAATGTTTTGTTGGAAGAAGAGAGCAGAAAAAAAATTAAACACCTCCTATTAATATGCACTAGGGCCTAAAACTGAAAACATGCTATAAATATTTTGATAAATTTTACTATTTTAAGTTTATTAATGTTTACTTGTCTATTCTATAAACTGCATTTGTGTTCTGGAGAATGCATATAAACAACTCTTTATTTATAAATGGTTTACATCATAAAGTTTCCCTAAAATAATGTTCATTTGGGTTGTGATTGAGTTGCCAATCTGCAAAAGCCTATTTAAAACCACTGTGTACTTGTAAAATTGTATTTGAAGCCTTGTTTCAACATGTACTATCATTTATCATATATTTAAAATAGGAAACCTATTTTCATAGTTCTACGTCCAGCTTAACAGAGAATCTCCCTCAGCAGTAGTGAAAATTATGTGAGAACCACACTCCTGAGCACCAGAAATTCCCCATTTTCCACATTTGTAAAGAAAAGTAATCTTAGTACATTTACTTCTATTTTTTTAAACAAATTATTCATTTTCAGATCACAGTTGGTATTCATCCTTTGAAAGTGTCTTAAAGTTCTCCTTATTTATATATCTTTTTTATATCAGCATATAGCTCAAGATATATCACTTTCTTGAACCACAGAACTCTATTATTAAAATCTAAAGAGAAAGTAAGTCAAAACCTGGCAATATTATTGTAATTTCAAGCTTCATGCTGATGATATAAATAAATAGACATGTGAGCATTCATTTCAAAAATGAGTTTTACCTGGATGACAGAACTGCACTATTTGCATATTTAAAACAATCTAATAGGACTTCAGACAAAATTGCTGAAATTCTCTGACCCACAAATTAGAGGCAAGCAAGTAGCTAAATCAAATGAATTAGGAGTAAAATTTCATTAAATGTAACGTAATTTGGGCATTAAAGAGACTGATGAACTATATAAACTGAATGGCAAAAGTGCTGTTAAACAATCCCTGGGTTTTCAGGAGTGGAAAAATGACACCTACTCCCCTGTTCTGAACAAAAGCAATAGGCATGTTTTGTATCCTATCTATGTATGTACCATCTTCAGAGTTTAATTTAAAAGATCATTTGACAAAGCCTTATGCACCTGAACTGGGATGGTAGAGCAAGAAAGATAAATTAAGACATCTCTCCATGTGTGTGTTATTATGTGTACTTGTAAATAAAATGAATTTCAACTTTCCTGAAGGATATACCTTCTTACTTTCTGTTTTTATATTATCCCATGTCAACACCTTTATTAACATGGGATTGGCCAGTTACAGTCTCAATAATTTCATAGTAACTGTTAATGTTAAACATTTTGCGTGTGTATAACAAAAACAACTTTGTTTTTTATTAATTATTATTACACACTTATGTATACACACATACATAAGGAAATTTAGAAAATTAAGATCTAAGGTGGGATTATGTTTGAAAAATAAAGATACAAAATATCTGAAGTGAGAAAGCAGAATAAAAATGTGCACCATGATTTCCAATCTTAGGACGAGTCATGGTTACTGGCACTAAGGAGTAGGGCCTAAAAAACTCATATGGCCACAGCTCAATAACTTAACCAGTGATTTGAAACTCACAGAAAGAGAAATGATGGTTGTTTGCGTACGTCTCACCAAATATAATTCTCTAAAAGATTCAGATATGCTTCATTCCTGTGACCAATGAGAAAGACATTGATAGAGAAAAAACAGATTTTGAAATCAAAATTAGTGGATTCAAATCCTTTTATTCATTTGGGAGTGGGGTGGAGGAGTCAGTGGGGGGAAAAGGGGGAACATCTGTAATATTTTCAATGATAAAGATAAATTTTTAAAAGTCCTTTTATTCACTAGCTTGGTCAAGTCAAGCTACTTTCAGAGCCTCAGCTCATTTCTTCAAAATACTGCAAAGCATGTGCAAAAGATATTTAGTCAGAAGTACTGGCCATAGGCACTAATTCAACCAGAATTTTTTTCCAATTTTTCAAACTATACCTGGCCAGAACTTGATCTATTGGCAGATATATTTAGTTTAATAAAAGCCTGTTCATGTGATTTTGATTTTACTGCACTTATAATTATGAAATCATAAAACCAAGATCAAGGAAACCATCTATACAGAAAAAAGCCGGGGAATGAGCAGAATAAAAATCAAGGATCCACTAATGTTTTCTCCAAACACTTAAATGACTCACGTTCTGAATGGTCGCTGTCTATAATTCATTTAAATACTTTCTAGGAAAGTTTTCCACGGATGGAATTTTGTAATGGATATGAGATAACCAGTGGTTTTCGAGTTTATATTGACAAAAAACATTAAAAGGGCCCTCAAATCATGAAAAGTTAATTAGAATAGAATTCAGTGGTTCTCAAAACTGCCTTTTTATTGGAATCACCTGGAACTTTTAAAAAACACACATACGTGGATCCTAGTCTTAGAGATTATAATTTTGTTGGTTAGAAGTAAACCCAGGTATTTTTTTTTTAAATAAAAAGCGGCCCAGAAGATTCTAATGTGCAATTAGCATTATAAAGCCCTGAACTAGCTGAACTATAAGATACCTCTTGGCTCAGATTCATGAATTCAAGAAAAGTTCAATTTAAATAACCATATATATGTCAAAGTAGGATTTGTCTTATACTCTCTATTAACCCACCAAAGTTCATAAAGGTAGAACGCAAGTAACATTGTGTTGTTTATTGGCACTTTTCTTGTGGAAATGGTTTATTTACATATGTCCCTGCCTCTTTACAACCTTTCTGCCAGATGAAGGAAGCTAGATAAAAATTTCTGGAGCCCACAGGGAGATGGTGAAAATCTTCCAGGCAAAATCAGAGTGATTAATACTTTTAAGCCTATTATCCATTTGAAAAATATAATCTCAGAGAACAGAAATAGTTTGTCCCCCTTTCTTCAACAGGAAAACACATGGTAGGAAGAAGAACATATAATTTTTAAAATTATTTATGTTGCATTACAGTTATCTTGTAAATGATTCCTCAACACAGAAAGTACTACATAGTAACTTATTACTTTGTCTTGCTTTCCTAGTTCTACTTTTTGTCTTATAATTGCTCCAGTTAGCATGAGTTTTATGTTTCAGATATAGAATGAAACAAAAATATGTTTTGATGCTTTCACCCATTTTGCTGTTGTATGAACACCCATAAGATCAGAATCTCCATCTTTTTCTAAATGAAATAAAAACCAAATATTAAAGACTTCTGAGGACTTTTCCTGATACAAATAAAATAAGTGCCAAGTTGATACTCTATCATCACTTCAAAATATTTCACGGTTTATAATTGAAAGTTAAAGATGAGGAAAATTACATTTCACCTTTAATGAAGCTAATGTAATCACTGATCATATAGCATCTTTTTTTAAAAAAAAATTTACACCCAATTATGTTGTCAATTGCCAAAACATACTATTTTAATATTTGCTTCTTTTACACATTTTGTGTATATTATGTACTATTCTTTTACATAATTTCTCTAATGCTAAACACTGAGGCACAATTACCCAGATATTTAATACAATAATAAACGGATCAATTAATTAATATAAATGTAATATGAAGGGAATACTACTAGCTCCTGCAAATACATTAACTAATGGTTCTGTGGAGGCACAGTGAAACTGGAATATCAGGCTACAGAAACCTGACTAGCTGACTTCATTAAGCTAACCTGATTGTGTAAAATTGTACTTTCAGAAAAAAAAGAGCATTTAATACTTAGCAAACAACATGAAACTGAGATCTTTTCAACATTTCCTATAATAATTAAATTTTGTTTTGTGTATCCAAGCATGCATATTTCTTAAAGGGTTTCCTAAATAAATGCAAAACAAACTACATCATTGCAAGTCACTAAACTATTTGGCCAAATAGGAAACATTGTTAAAAGAAAAATCTGTGTGTGTTTTCTTTAATTACAAAGACCATATCTAATTTTAACTGCCTCCTTTTTTTCTTAATAATGAGCTGACCTTCTATTCTCCTTAACCCTTTTTTATCAAAGCCATCTACACCCACTTTGCCTTCTGTTTCTCTAATCTGCAATTATTTATGTTTTCTTCATGCTGCTTGGTCCGCCATGGGAGCAAAATTGTATTTGGTGAAATATAGAGCTAATTATACCATGAACCCAGCAACAAAAAGACAGAGCAGATGTTACTTCAGACGTGCTAAAAGTCCTCATGCTTAATGGGCATATAGTAAAACACTGAGCGGAGTCGTCAAAAACAATATCTAATCAAGGCAGTTTTAGACATGCAAATCTTTTTAACACTAGAGTTAAATGGAGAAATTCCGTCAATAATATTTTCAGTACTCACCATGTGCTTGCCAGAATAATTATATTAGGTACTGATTTCTAATTAATATAATAAATGTGTGAGTCCACATTATTTCTATCCCAGGGGGGTAGAAATCTAGGGAGGCAGAAATGGAGATCATATGCTGCGAGTTAATAATACAATGCACAATGTTTTCATTGAGACTGTGTTTCCATGATGCCAAAATGAGCATTTTGAATAGTTAAGTTAACCAGTAAAATACATTTTATTCTTTTTTTAATTCACAATAAATCACTTAAATGATCTATTTAATTGGGTACTGAATTGATAAAAGTTAAGGTCATTGTTCCTTTTTGCTTAACTTACTAATATATTTTTATTTATAACTCAGGTTGAATTTCATTTTGTAAATATGTGGGTACATAAGTATGTAAGTGTAACTATCATGGCACAATGGCTGCATTTTTTTTCTTTGCAAAAATTGAAAATGTTTTTTGACATATTGGATTTAAATCAATATTACTTGTCCTGAAGAAACTGATCTACCCCCATTGTAACTTGTATACAAATGGTAAATTACTACAGGAAAATACCGAAATGCCTATCATGCTGTGTAGTGACTAAAAACAATTCCAACCTCACTAGTTTGAAATCACTGTAAGAGGGCAGTATTTTAATGACATACTTTCCACTGAAAGAAGTGTGCCTACACCACAGGGTGTAAAGCCCCTTCTGAGATCTAAAACTTAGTGGGCTCAGCACACCAAACCTCCCTCCTGGTGAGTGTTAAATGTGTGCATTGAGTGGCTGAGCTGGGCATCACTTTCAATGTTTATTTTAGGAAAATAAAGCACCTCTCTGAAAAGCTGTGATAATCAAGCTAAAGTATTGCATCCGATTAAGAAGTGTACAATTTGTACTCTTTTCTACGTTATATGCAAAGTCTAAAATAAAACAGTGGCTGGTTTATACAAATAATAGATTTTAAAACATTATATTTTGTTCAGTTATAAAAGGGATAAATGATGTTTAACAGCTAATATTTTATACAAATTACATATTGAAAAAAATATTTATATGTAAGAAACATTATATTAGTCTAAAATTTATGTCTCAAACTAAATTATGTATGTGGTATAATTATATGTGATATACATATTCTGCCCATTATAATAAAATTATGAACATTACAAGTTATCGGTTTTTTTTAGTATGAAGACAATGGAGGCCTACTTGTATTTCCAAAAGAATGTGAGACTATATTTTTCAAAACTCTACTTATAAAGTGTAATGTTACCATATTCAATGCATAGTAAAACGCAATAGAAAAACACTTCATGAAATTTAACAATCTTCAATGAATTACTGATGTTTTCAAATCTTATTTTCCAAATGGTTAATTTTCTATTTATCTTATATTTCAAAAAGTACTTAAAAACCTTAATGCATAGTTACCATAAAAATACTTAATGAATTAAGAAACATCAAAACCAATGATTCTTAAGTTAAAAATGAGTTAAGTATTCTAAGGGACAAGTGAAAACACACAAAGTAAATCTTTCATCTTCCCACAGTAGAACATAACTACTTGGATATTCACTAGGACTAAAAGAACCCTTGCAGACTGAACACTAATTGTAACTGTACAGACTTTGTCAGCCACTCACTCAGAAGAATGGAACACTTCTCTTGAGGCCAAACTATTAAACATAACTTTGAAAAGGTAAAATATCCAAGTGTAGGGAAGGACTCTGGTTTTGTACTTTCCAATAATTGGGGTCTTTTTAGGAATTAAGCTAATCAAGGTGATATAACTGAAACAGAAAAATAAAAATATATTTTGTCCCAGCTTGAGTCTTGGTATCTAAATAGAAATGATCTCAACAAGTAGATTATCAGAGTAAACCCCACAACTTAGAGAACCCAGGTGTCAAATGGCAATAGAGTTATTCACTCATTTGTGGCCTCCTACATCAAAGGCATCATGTGATCATCTCTAGCATTACAACTTCACTAAGTCAAAACAAAGGGATTTCAGAAAAGCTACATAGTCTACTAGTATTTTAATCAAAACAGTAATAGTACTTCCTTTGATCTCATTTAGTTTCCCCATTACCACCCCACTGACAAATTGGCCTATAAATACATACATGTATGAAGTAATATTTATGCAAAATGACTTGAATTCCAGAACCACTATATATATAGTTCACTTTAATCAAATACTTTATATTAAAATATTTCCTAAGTAGTGGATTGATTTAAAACTTGATTAGATAAACCTTCTGATTTACATGAAACATTTCAGAAAAAATCTGTAGACCAGTACCCTGTATATTAGAAGAATCTAATGTTTTACATGTTTAATAGATTTAGATCATTGACTCAATAATCAGAATTTAAAAATACTAAGTTTCTACTACCCAATATGGTCTTCATATTGGGCATATAGTCCCTTGCCTAATTCATGCTATATTTTAAGGATGTTTATGTTTGAAATAAATAAATATCAGGATGTAATTTTCAATACCAAAGAAAATATTTGAGTATGATAAGTGCTTAATGATTAAGTGTGATACGTGCTTAATAGTGTGAATACTTAGAAATTGATTCCTTTCCATATAAAAAAAATATGCATTCATATAACAGTCTTAAGCTTTTATCAAAGAAATGTCTTTACACACAAAGAGCTGACTCACACTACATTAAGAGACAGATACTGCATGATGTGAAAAATGAAAAGGTGATTCTCCCTGTTCGCCAACCCTAGACCAAAGCGGAGTCTAGAGAAGGGAAGAACATAGACATTGTCTCCCAGGTTTGCCTCTGTGTAATCGAAAATGATTTTTTGAAGATTGCTGATGAAGACAAAATACAATGTATCAAACTGAATAACAGCATCCTTTGGAGGGACTGTGGACGGCTTCATTGTGTCTGGGAACAGTTTGTAGTTATTCTGTGTTGTTCTGGCAGTGACACATTTACCACTGAAGTCCCATTATGGTGACACAATGATTAATAATGGGGTTTCTCCAACTTAGCACTCACTTTCTTTCCTAGTTTATAGGGGTGCTAACTTTTTCTCTGTTGATATTGAAATAAATGATATCCCCTAAATGTGCGATAATCCTTAATACATTATAGGTATTATGATATCTACACATATATAGAGAGAGACAGAGAGAGTAAAATCTAAAGTAACCAAGATTTTGCTTAAGCTGCCCATTTTGATACTGTTTACCATTCCTCTCACATGGTTAGAATTGATCCCTCCTAAATCAGGTTGTTAACTGTCAATGTGATTAAGTCACATATAAAAAATTAGTAAATGTTAATCATAAACGTATTCTCAGAAAATAAAGAATCTAAAACCAAAATACTTTCAAGGATTGAAGAATCTGAACTAAGAGTATTAAAATGATAACTGACATGACAGATATAAAAAATCTTCCTGGTAGTTTAAATACAAAGGTAGCAAGAGGTAGAATGAGTGTTGAATTTATGTTGTGGAAAATTGGTCCCAAGTTGGTTTTCCACTTCATCAGAAAGCACTTTTGTCTTGTATGCAAACAGTTAATGAAGCATACCAACACTGAATTGTTTTAACTAGTGTTAGAAATATTTCACCTTTTTTTCTCTCCCTCTCTTTTGAGAAGTTTTAATACTAATATAGGGAGACAGCTTAAATTTCTGGACCCCAATTCTATAGCTCAGGTAGAATGAATGAATAATATAACTATTCATGATTTAAATATTTTCATTTTCACTTATGAATTATTCTCTACTGAAAGGTAGCAAAAGATTCATCAGTTCTGCTGCACAATAATAAATGTATGATGAGAATGACTAGTCATTACATTTCCATCCAGAAGCCTACCTTTAGTCTCAGTATTTGGAAGCAGTGAGCCTTTTGATTTAGTTTTTAAAGCATCTGGCAGGTGGCAAAATTTTGTTCCAAAAACATTCATGTGATTGGGAACAAAGAAATTCTTTCAAGGGGTTTGCGATTTTACCTTTATGCCACTTTCAAAGAAAATGGGATGATCATTTCTTTCATATTAAAATTAAAATAAACATAAGGACAAGAAAAATTATATGTTATAGCAAATTATTGCACATAAAAAGACTTCCACAGATTTATCCAGACTATACTTTTTACATGTAAAAACAAAGTGTTCACCTGCATAACTTTTTCACAATGTGATAATTTAATCCTTACTTTGCATGTCTTCTATTTGATATTAAAATTTCCCATTTTTAATTCAAGTGTACAGCTTCATTATTGTTTTGTTTAAAACGTTACACCATATATGCTATGATCTTAATATAAAAGAGGTTGAACAATTACTAACCCATGTAATTCTAAAATAGTTTTTCTTTAAATATATGTTTATTGGTTTCAGAGAGAGGAAGGGAGAGGGATAGAGAGAGATAGAAACATCAGTGATGAGAGTCATTGATCAGTTGCCTCCTGCACGCCCCAAACTAGGGACTGAGCCCGCAACCCGGGCATGTGCCCTGACCGGGGATGGAGCCTGGGTCTCCTGGATCCTAGGTCGATGTTCAACTGCTGAGCCACGCCCGGCTGGGCTAAAATAGTTTTCTAAGTGCCTCAAATCAATAGATGCATTTCTGATATTAGTGCTACCTGGAGAGAAGAAAGCCTGGTAAAATACTGCACTAAAATAGGCTTAACTTTAAAAGCCATGTTTAACTTCAGTTATCATCAACTCTGAATAGGATTTGTCTCTTCCAAGTTTGGTGATGGGTGTTTTAATTCCACCAGAAAAAAACACTCTTGATGCAAGTGACTGCTAGATCATTATAAACTTATTTCACTAAGTATATACAAAGATTTTCATCAGAGTATATATTCTTATTTCAGGATGGTTCCATATAGAAAGTAGTTAAGACATGAATGATTGCAAGGTAACAACACAATTCAGAGTGCATGTCAGGTGTACCTTTTTCAAAGAAATGGGAGTAATGTAAATCAAAGAATTTTTAAGCTAGAAAGTTTTAAAATTCTTGCATTTGTTCCCTAATTTTACAAATGAAGATTTTGATGCCCAGAACTATTAAATGATGAATATTAACTCATCACATGCTACTCTATCATAATTTCCAGATTCATGAGCAAGATTTAGATTATGAATTAGAATTAAGTTGAATGTAGATAACAGTTTCTTATATGGGTAAGATATATATCATGAATTTATCCTTAAGAGAGATAATATTGAATTGAGGTCTCAGTCATTCGCAAACAAGTTTTATATACACACCAGGGAAATATTTTGAACAATATGACTGGTTGATATCATGGATCACAAATCATAGGAATAATAATACTTAAATCATGGGAATAATAAAAACATCTAGCATTTACATAAAACAAATCAGTTTCAAAAGACTTCACACATTAAAAAATTTATTTTGACCATCAAAGCTATTAATAATATATCATTACGCCCACCTTACAAATGAGAAAATGGATATGTGGGCTTGGGTAACCACGCCAACATCTAGAATGCAAACTCAAAACCTCCTGACTTTATGAACTATAATGTCATCCAGGTGACACTGTCACTCCAAATTAAGCACGTGGACTGCCTTTAGTACAATACCATATGGATGCCTTAATAATAACTTTATCCTCAAGTCCTCAAATATAAGTAAATCCATTAGAATATTCAAATGTTTTTAAATGTTCAACAGTGAATCATATTGCAAATGAGAAGCACGGTATACCTGCTCACTTAATTTAACTTAAAACTAAGTTATTCTCGAATCAATAAAAACTAAAGTATAGCATTAGCTCAAAAGGAAAATATATGGACTTCATTGCCAAATTCATTCTATTATTTTTCTATAAATATTATTTAGTGATCTGTGCTCATGGGAGGACATGAGCCTTTGCAAACTTTAGACGTCCAGTCCACAGTGAATTCACGGAGTACATGACATGGAACATACAGGCCTTATTCGGTGTTACAAAGGTGTAAGAGCTGGAGAATATAATTGTATCTGCCCTTAAGAAGACATTCTAATTGTGGAAGGTATGACAGGACCACTAATCCACATGCAAAACTGCACAACAGCCCAAGTGCCCATTAGTAGATGAGTGGATAAAAAAGCTATGGGACATTTACAAAATGGAATACTATGCAGCTATAAAAAAGAAGGATCTCGTACCCCTTGGGACAGTATGGAGGGGCCTGGAGGGTATTATGCTGAGTGAAATAAGCCAGGCAGAGAAAGACAAGTACCACATGACCTCATTTATATGTGGAATCTAATAACTAAAAAAAATTGATGAACAAAATAGATCCAGAGACACAGAAGCATGGAACAGACTGAGGGATCTCAGAGGGAAGGGGATGAGTGGCAGGATGGGAATAGGTTAACCAAAGAACTTATATGCATATATGCATAACCCATGGACACAGACAGTAATGCAGTGAAGGCCTGGGGGTAGAGGGGGGTGGAGGAGGTTAATGAGGGGAAGGGGGACATCTGTAATACTTTCAACAATAAAGACACATTTTAAAATAATAATAATTATTATTATTCATTGACCTTATTATTTTTTGTTTTATTTTAAACCTTGAAAGAATAAAAGTAATAACACTTTCCTTAAGCATGTAACATTTTATAACAGAGAGGTTAAAAACATTATCTATATACCATAATGAAGTTTCTTCCAAACCACTAATAAATAGCACAGATTAAGTGTTATGAATTATGTGCCCAGTCCCTGGATGGGAACTATGGAGGCTCAAATTTAGAAACAGAAGAAAAGTCCACATTATCTATATCCCTAGTCCAGGACACTGATCTTTCTTTCCCTTTTTGTTATAGCAGGTCATCACTGCATTTATTTTAATTTACATACATGTATGTAATTTAATTTACATACATGTGCGTATCACAGTGATATATAGATATGGACATCTGTCAGTGTTTTCCTCGTGCTGTGTATCTACTATAAATAAAGAGCCAAGCTCCTTTAGCCTGGATTGAAGACTGAAATAGATTTATGTAATAGCTGTTTGTTCTAGGAAAACACAACAAGTGGTAAGTTAACATCTTTAGAAACTGACTTTTTATCTTGATGAATGCAAAAATTTATATTAAAAACCCATTAGGAATATTAAGTTAGTAAAAGAAGGAAATGTTTTCATCTTGAAAAATATACTTCCATACACCCTCAGAGAATTCCATACATAGAGGAGAAATAGAAGACACATTCTCCATAAATCCAAAGGCAGGAAACCAATATTCAACTTTGTTTTCAAAGTCTGGGCGAACCATTCAAAATGTAAAATACCGAAACACCAAAATATAAAATAACAATAAGAAGCAAGACTACCCTGATAGAAAAGGAAACAAAGTGTTCTTTGCAGTTGACATGATTGTCTTCCTAGAATTTCCAAGTTGAAAACATGGAGTTTGAATGGCACATTAGTTAGGAATCTGTAAACTTTTTTAACCACTAAGTCAAATTAGAAGGCAACATCTGCTCTGAGGTTAAATGAGAAATAGACAAAAAAGCATGAATATTTATATGTTTTATACAGGATTATAAAAATTATTTAACTTAAAAGACAACATCTTGCTCTCCTAAATATGAAAGTGATGACAGTCATTTACCATTAACTATTCACTCAAGGCATGCCTATACCCCTTCATCCTATTTAAAGAAATGGCAAAACTATTTTTGGTTTTGTTTTTAGTAACTGGGTGCTATTGTATATAAGAACAAACTAAAAGGCATTTCATAGCCTTAGCCAGTTTGGCTCATTGGTTAGAGCATCAGCCCGAGGACTGAAGGATCCTGAGTTCGATCCCGGCCAAGAGCATGTGCCTTGGTTGCAAACTCAATCCCGGGGCCTGTCAGGGCTCACTCAGGGGGCAACCAAAAGATGTGTCTCTCTTACATCAATATTTATCTTTCTCTCTCCTTCTCTCTGCCTTCCACTCTCTTTATAATAAATATATTTTTTAAAAGCCTTCCACTCTCTTTATAATAAATATTTTTTTTAAAAAAGCATCTCATAATTGCCAAACATAAATCTTAAAGAGAGCCCATCCAAGTAAATCACAGAAACATACATATACACACGCATTTCTGCACACATGTGCACTGGTGAAAATTCAATATATTACTATAACAAAAAGACATAAAGTATGGATATAATTAAAATTTTTCAAGAATTTTTCCAAATATGGATATTTAACATTTATTAGAAATAACAACGGGTCTGTTTGTTTGATAGACACCTTCATTAAGATTTCTGGTTGTAGTGTGAACATTTAATTTTTTTATAACAGTAAATATGAAGCAAAAGTATGTTAATAGCTCTCTCAACTGTCCCCAGAAATTCTGGTACTAACCTACCTGCATAAAACACATCAAGAAATGTACTATATGGATAAAACTTTGAAGATGTGCTTAACTTCTGAAATATTTGATATGGATCAATATGTTTTTCTGATTGTTTAATTTAAAATAGGAGAAAATTCTTACCTGACCATCAGTCTTCTCTCTCCCCCTCTGTCCCTCTCTCCCTTACTCTTTCTCTCTCTCTCTCTCTCTCTGTCTTACTTGAGCCCCCCTACATGCAAAGCAGATCACAGTCTGAATGAGATTATGATGCAACAATCTCATTGTGAACCTTGCATTATGGCTTCGGCAGCGCATAAGCAGTCCCTGGGCACTTGTGCTTACAGCAATTTGACTTCTCTGGTAGCTCAGTATGATTTATGGCATATTTCAGACTTTCTCTACATCAAAAGAGAACACTGTCAAGTTCATGATAGTTTTGCAACTAAGATGAAGGAGGAAAAGGAGAGCACTTTGAGTAAACAGGAATTTGTGGTTTGTCATAATTTTGGTGTTTAAAACTGAATTGGTTGCAAAAATTATCTTTGACAGTTGGACTCAATATCGTCATGTGAATTGAATAGAAAAACCAATGGTGTTTATTAGTGACTCATCCATAGCCTTTTTCAGCCTTCAACTCATATGCAAAACACCTGTTTGAAGAACAAATGCTAAGGTTTTATAGTGTTAATAGTAGAATAGACCTTCAACAGGGACCCGTATAAAATTCTATTTATCTCTTTTGAAACTTCTGTTCTGGCAAACAGGTGGTTTCTTATACCTGCAGTATTTCATTTCCTTATGTACAGCTGTGTTAGAAAATGTTTGATTTTATGAACCACATGCCAGACGTGGCAATATTTTTATAATGGACAGGAAAAAGCAAATTGTATTGCTTCATTTATTTTTCCTATACCACCAATGTCAATTTTCAGATTCAATATTATATGCTTTCTTCACAGTCAACTTCTGTAATATAAGCAGCTGTCCCAAAATATGGACAATAGCATGAATTCATCCCTAAATTCACAGCAGAATAAAACACTGCTGATGAAAGCTCTTTTTGCCTCCTTTTTTATTATTCATAAAACTCCCTGCATATGCATGGTACTTTATAGAGCATATAAAAAGACAAGGTCCCCCGCCACAAAAAGTTTATAGTATAATCCAAGGAAAATATCATGTAAAACAGCTCAGATGTAGAGAATACGCATTATTTAGGGGACAATCGTAGGGTAATAGGTTAAATAGTTATTAAACAAGAATATAGAGTCACAAAAGATCTTTTTGTTGTTATATTTTTAAGGCAATTAGTAGGGCAAGGATAAAAAAAGGAAAGTGATAAACAATAAAGTATGTAGGTTACTCATTCAAATTTTATTTTCAAATATGCCATAGTATATGAATTATATTCACAAAAACTTATATGCTTTAATACACTTTGCTCTTAAATTGCTATAATAACATCCTGCCTCCCCCTTATAATATGGAGGCTGATTTGAGTGACTTAAAGATACCATTTATTTATGTATTATATTTTATGTATTATATTATATAATCATAGAATTATATAAATTGAGAGTTTTTAATTCCAAGGCCTGTAATTAACTAAGCTTAGTGAAGTAAGATACGTAAGAGTTACTTTATGTCTCCAAGGTCACCTGAGATAGGTACTGACAAAACTAAACTGGGAATCAAGTTCCTGGATTTCTAATTTAATATATTTTTTAAAAGAATGAACATTATTTTCCTTATTTTAATAACCTGGACTGAACACTAAAGCACGAGTCCAAACATTGGACCAACCCCACCTCCAGTTACACTACCTTAAAAGTCACAAAATGTCAGGCAAGAAATTATCTCCTCTGAAATTCAATTTTCCCATCTGTAAAATGAAAATGCCAACAATATTAACATTTTATGCCTCAGATAAAATGAACAGAAAAAGTAGATGTGAAAATGAGAATAAAAACTTTACATATTAAAACCCTGAAATGCTGACATTGAACAAAATGCAGCTTGGACCTTTCTCTGAAATGAAGGAAATATTCTAATTGGTAAGAACACAGAAGAGTTCTTGGAGTCAACAGGGAGCTGGCAGTAACAAGGCCGTGCGTGTCTGAAAAGGTATTCCTGCCTAACTGAGCATTCATTCATTTCACATTCATTCAGGAGCTTTTCTTTTTATGCGTTGAGTATTTATTACCATTCTTTTTATATATTTATCTCTAAATTAACAAAATTTAACTTTTAATCATGATGTTTCTTAACAATCAGCATACAGAATTTTTGAAAATTTGACAACTGACTCCTGTGAAGCAGCTTCAGCACACCCCTGCCTGCTGCCCAAACGCAGAGGTGTGCATATCACATTCTAGCTCAAGTCTCTTTCTAGTTCCAAAATCCCACCATTCTCCTCCAGGAGTATTTGTTGAACAACCATATATTTGACAGTACATGCCAGTCAAAATGGCCAAGCCAGCCCTGCCCTCAGCAAGCTGGTGATCTCATGGAGCAGGTGGATCACGAAGCAAAAAGACTTGCAAATAAAGTTATTGCTATAAATTCTTCAAAGGGCTACAGAAAAAAAAAAAATGGTATGGAATAGAAGAAGATTAGGGCAGAGACAAAAAATTAACAAATTTAGCATTCAGGGAAGGAGATTTAACTGGCCAATAAGTAGGAAGCAGGGGAGTCAAGGACAAAGAAAAGATTCCCATTGGCCATATTTAAGAACTAGGGACAAAAGGGCACGTGCAGTGTGTTTGAAGGCCAGTGTGGAAAGAACAAATGGGGGAGGCTAGCCCCGAAGAGTTTGGAGAGAGGAGATGGAGGACGTTCTTTATTAAGACCACTCGAAGGGAGCTTTTTTTCTCCAGCCACAATATAAAGCCATTGAAGGCTTATAAAAAGGTAAATCTTATTATTTGATTTATGATTTACAATCGTCCCAGTAACTATTATAAGAAGAGAGGACAATAAAAGACAGAAAGTGAAATGGAAAGACTGGGTTAGGGGTTCCTGCAGCGGCCCACGTGGCAAGTGCTAACTTGAGTTACCGCTTTGGCAGTGGAGAGAGGAATGTGAGTCCTGGACATGGTTTGGAAGAAGAATAAAGAGACATAGTGATGTATCAAAGATGAAAGTAGATGCAGGACAGGGGAAGAGAGGCATTTCATGGATGATTTGAAATTTTGTAGATTGAGCATGTGAGTTTAATTTAAAAAAAAAAAAAAAAAAAAAAAGTTGCTAGTCACTAAGTGTGAGGAAGACTGACCAAAGTCAGACTCTATGCTAGGGCATACGATTGTATTTATAATTCATTTTGTTTGAGACTAAACTAAGATTCTTGTTACGGGTCTTTAAATGGACGGGGGTAATCTAAATGATTTAGAAGAGAGGATATGATATTAACACTATCTATAAAGTTTTGTTATTGGATTACATATTTTTTGTAGAATGTAAACTAGATGAATTCCACTGGTTTCGTCAATCCAGAGTTCATGGGTAGTTACCTGTTTTGAATAATATTATGTATATATATGCATATATAATATATATAATTTCAAGAAAATGGATGTGATGATGGGTGACACAGAAACTATCAGGTATTCTGAGAAATACCTTTATTCAATATAAAGCTCCAGAACTGATGAATGGAGGTGGTAAAAACTAGCTAGACTTCAGTTATTATTAACCCTAAATATTAGAAGGAAAAAAGGTACAAAGGGTAGTCATAAAGGACAGTATTAATATAAAAATACCACAACTGTAAAAATCCTTTCAAAACAAAAGAAATCATGTAGCTCTATCAGTTACATTTGGCTCTATCAGTTACATTTGGCTCTATCCTTCAAAAGGATGTAACTATCTTTTTATGACAATGTATAATTAAGATACCTATTTGTTTCTAGGTAAAATTACATACCATAAGTCATAAAAGTAAATGTAACATTTTCCATATACAAATCTTAGGACATTATTCAAAATTATATTTTAATATTATCACTCACTCAGGATAAATCTAAAAAAGCTGTAAATTTAAACCATAAAATCATGTGTTTTATTGATATGCCTACATATATATAAGTCAATACTCATTTTTAAAGTATAAATAATATAGCTTCCTTTTAAAAGCTTCGAACTTCTTTTCAATCCATAAGTATAGAAATAATTTAAACCATTTTTGCACGTTATTTTATCTATCAATAGTAATTAACACAGTCTTAATCTGGCTAATGTTAATGACCACTGTTCTTCCGTAAATCCCAGTTAAACCAAGCTTATTAAGGGCTAATTAAAGGAAATCTTATGTGCACTGAATAAAGTAATGTCTGTTTTTCGAGTTGGAGTGCGTATTTTGTCTGATAACATAAAATGAGACAAAACTTTTCAATTAAAAGTTTACGGGTGAGCTGATTGTTGATTCTAAAAAAAATGTGCCAATGAAATAACTGACAACTTCTTTACTCTTCCAGCATGTATGTGATTTTTTAAAGTGTAGCCATGTAATCTAAATCTAGAAGCATATTTCCTGAGCATTGCACTAGGCTGAGGTTGCAGCAAATAACCAACAAAACCCTTTAGATAAATAATCAATCAGGATCTGCTAGTGAAGATTCTGGATAAGTAAGGAATATTGAAGGCATGTAGAGAGGAAGATATTATATATGGTTTCAAATAATGTTGAGAGACTGGGGATAGAAACTCCCAATTTTTTAAAAGACATTTGTGAGTATGTATGTGTGTATCTGTGTGTATATGCTTTATTATTTTATTTTTATTTTCAATTTAATAAACTTTAGTATAGTGCCTATAGTGTGTCCAGTTGTGTCTGAGGACTAATATAACCCAAATAATCCCCAAAGAACCTATGAAATATTTACAATTATTGCACTTATGATATAGATGAGAAATCTGAGACATAGAAAGGCTTAGGTGCCAAAAAATGTCTAAGAAGAGTACTAAAGAACAGACACATTCTCTATACCCAAGCAGCTAGGCACCAGCTTTTGTGCTCTCAACACTGAACCACAAAGTTGTGTTGTCTCTGTTTTCACTCAGATGACCTTATTTTTTCTTTCTTTCTCTCTCTCCCTCCCTCTCTCTATCTTGCCCCACCATCCCTCTCCAAAGACTTCTTTGGAGAACAGCAGTAAATATCATAGAGTACTAGCAAAGTCTGGGGAGTCTGAGGATTAACAGAAAAGGAACTTGCATATCAATAGAAAAATGGGGATATGAAAATGAGGTATATGAGAACCTTGGAATTTGGGGTCAAATATGACTATACTGAGAGACTGTCTGTGTTCATAAGAAAATGAAAATGATGTCCAACTTGCACTACATCTGGGGTTTTTGTGTTTTGATTTGTTTTAATCTAAATCAAGGGAAGATTAAGGCATTGGGTTTTAAAGAGTTTAAAAATAAGCAAACATATATGTAGGTACTTATATATGTATGGAATGCACTTAGAGATTATAATGACTTTTAAGTGTTTCTAATACAGTTTTAGAGTTCAAATTTGGAGAAAAGGAGACACAAATCTGATACCGAGAGACAGTATTTTCAAGAACATCTATTCCTCAGATGCAACTTGTATTAGGTAATGAATTGTTTTGACAAATTAAGTAATATTCAATACTGGGTGACTTCCTTACCTGCTTTTATCAGTTCTTTTTTATTCATTGTTTTTGTCACCTTTGTCTCTCAACATTAGTGATTTATATCCAACTAATCAGAATTCTTGGTTATTGACTAAATACAATGCTGCCTGCAGTGCATGAGTTTATGATACAGAAATTTTGAACCACAAATCATTCCAGATTCCTGGGGGAATAAGTAGATGTTATACAATTATACTACAGTCTTCATCTTAATAAGAAATGCTTACACACTAATGACTCATTCCGGCTGATCATACTTTGAAATATCACATTATTTTGTTGAATCACATCTCAGAAAATCACAAACTAATGATAGACTGGGAAGAGTAAAATAGTTACGAAGTTGCCAACTAGTATATGAGGTAGTTTCAAAGAAACATCACAATAAAAAAATTAATATTATCAGAAAGTAGAAATCTAAATAAACTCGTATATTCATTTCTGTATAAATTTATCTGTTATCAATCACAGGAAGTAGTAGGTTCAGTGCTGTAAAAAGAAGATATTAACAGCAATATTTTAAATCATGGAGCTATATATTCAAAAGCAATCAATAAAAACATGTACAGGAACTGACAAACAACTAGTCAACGGAATCGTTTTTCCTGAAATACTTAGCAGTAGCCTTTTAAAGTAATTGCTTGTGGTCAATGTTACTTGTATTTTGGTCGGCTTGCTTGTTAAAATAGAATGGAATGTCACATCCATTCATTTTTTTTTAGCTGTCTGAGGAAGTTTTTCATACCTGTAATCAACCTTAAGGAAGGTTATGATATTATAACATCTAAAAATCATATTTCTGCCAGTTTTACCAAACAAGGTTTTGAAGGTCAATAGATATTTTAAAACATTGAAGAGGTGAGAAAATATATTTTTTCAGAAAAACATAAAAGACATATAATATATACTTTGCTCTGCCATACTTTTGTGTTAAGAATATCTCTGATAAAAATAAAAACACTTCTTATTCTGCAGTCATCATTTTGAGACACTGTGTCTTTAAAAATAACGATGTCTATGTGGGGGGTTCAATACCAACATAGACTAAGCCAATTATGGGACACATCGTTCTTAGTTGATGGGAGAACAGAAACTGCTGAGTTACACTTCGTGGTAAACATTTTGGAATATTGCCAGAGCCATTATAAACATTTCTGAGCTCACTTTTCCAGGGAACTCTTTTAAAAATCAATTAGAAGTGAAAGTCTTTCAATGCTGGTGTTTTAAAATGTCAAGCTTATATTACTTTTTTCCTTGTGCATCAATGGCAATATTTCAAAACCTGTGTATTAAATTGATTATATTCTATAATTAAGCTATTAGAGGGGATAGAACATTCAAGTGTTCTAAAATTTACACCACAGCAGAACTGGCTTGGTTTTTTGTTTGCTCATTTGTTTGTTTTTAAAGAAAATAAGCTTAAATTGGTAAAAAATGGGGAAAGTAAAGGTAGGAAACACTAGGTAAGAAAACAGTATAAATGACTTCTCAGATTTTATATTTAAAGCATACTCAAGTGTTTTTATTGATTTTGAAATATATATTTTTTAACATTACAGGTCAACAAGTTAAAATAATAAATGTTTTATTTATGATTCCTGAATCAAGACTTTTAGCAAGTACTCTATGTACAATGGCAGAGGATCAGTTATGAGTCTAAATTTAGAAAAGTCTATTCAAGAATTTGCTAAATTCAAGATTATAATATTGATTTAAAAGTACATATAAATGTAGATAAATACCTTATGTGCATCTATGTTTGAATAAGTGTGCATGCATATCCGTTTCCTTATTATGAGGGGGTATTGTCAAAACTTTTAAAGGTAGTGCCAATTTTTCATGCACTAAAAACAGCCTAATTGTGTGTTATATACACAATGATGTCATATCAAATTATACATTATAGAAAAAATTACATTAAAAACTTTAACTACCAAAAAGTGTGCTCTTTACTCAAGAAATGAATCAAGCATTTACTATAGAGAGCAAAGGATTAAAACTCCTCTTGTATGTGTAACAAACACATTGATATTAATTGGTTTGTCCTTTCAAGTTGTGTTTATCTCTTCATTCCCATCACAGTTTCAAAGGTCACTCCATTCCATTTATAAATCCAATATGACAGAGATTAGTAAAAGCAAAATGCAACAACTAAATGAGTACATCATCATGCAATCACAGATCTCACAATTCATTTATCCAATTAATAAAAAATACCATCAAATGCTTCCTGGTTAGTTTTTTTAAAGCATTAAAATGGTTCATGTCAAGATAACTTATTCATGAACATTTAGGTTCTGCAGTATAGAAAATATAGAGAAATAATGAAGTGCAAAGACAGCCAAATAAGTATTTCTATATTTTTCCAAATTAAAATAATTAAGAAAATAAATATATTTAGTAAATTCCATTTAGACTTGTAATAGGTTAATGAGAGATTTTTGAAAGGTCCAATATAGAAATACAAGAGTACTGTGCATGTGTGCATGTGTGTGTGTGCCTGTGTGTGTGATATCTAGTTATTTAGTTGCTGAGGTCATATATTATCGAGAAGAGAAATCTAAAAATTTGAAAATGGTGTCATCATTTACTAATAGTGATGAGAAAACTTATAATCTTGATGCTTATTTTTATATATTTATTTTTAAAGATTCTAGAATATGACCTTTTCTCTTGATGTAGGCACAGTTTGGGGCAGGGGTAGGCAAATGAAAAAATAAGAAAAAAACAAATGCATGCTTGTGTGCATTAAGACTGGCAACCCAGAAGGCTGATATTTAGGTTGTTAAAGTAAATAATGTGAACACAATTTGACCACCTTCATGAGATTAGCATTTTTTAACATTGCTCTTTTTGAGCAATTCCATAAAATGAATATGGAATTATACTATCAATGTATCCATTAGTTTAACAAGTTCTGCTCCAAAGATGTAGTTGGATTATCCAAATTAAAGGATGGAAGAAGAAAATCAGAAAAATACAAGCAACAGCAAGATAACCCAGAAAGAAGATAGCTCAGAAGACCTTGTAACACACTTCAGCACTTAGATAAAATTATTGAGAAAGAAAAAGAAATCTATTTCCAAAAAGCAGATTAAGATACACAGAACTAATTAACAGATTATGTCTCAATGATAAAACTTTTTTTCTAAGATAAACATGAATGAAAGTAAAACAAATTGAAAATGGTTTCAGAAGTCTTTTTTTTCTTTCCCATCTCTGTTATATGGGTCTGTGTCATGAAACATTATAAAATCCTAAGGCACAATCCAAAATGTCCACAAGGCTATTAGGTTTTAAAGTAGCCTTGAATCACTGAAATGGCATAGTGCCTGAGTATGAACTATTATTAATCACCACCTTATACTTAATAGTCATATCACTCTTATATTTTAACTAACCTATGTTTTCTTATATAATAGTGTTGTGTGGTATAGCTATTTTTTTTAACATAAAAATAGTTATAAATACTTAAATAAATTTTAAGTTAAATATACTTTCTGGAAAAAAGTTTAAGTAAAAATATGATTATTAAATGTTTTCTAAAGATGAGGAAGTCTTCTTTCCCTGGACACTCTGAAATAAATTATCTTCTAAAAAACAGATATTTCCCAAAGATGCGGATCTATGCAGTTGCACAGATACAGTTCCAGACGAGTAACTTCTTTTTTAAAGTTTTCATTTAGAAAACTGAAAAACTTTTCTGAGACTTCCTAAAATGTTGTAATTTTGTATGAACTCAATTGATGAAAAGACTTAAATATGTGCCATAAAGACACACAGAGCATTGATAAAAATATTCACTTCTTTAAATTTTTTTAACTTTAAGACACCCACATATGCATATATGACTGGATACACAACATGCACACACATCCTCTTTTCTTTGTCCCTATGCAAATTAGACTACAAATGACCCCAAGGAAGTAAGTACACTTCTTGGCTGAACAATTTATCAACAGCTTGAAGTGACAGAAATGGTGATTCAATCCCATGTCCCCACATATCAGATGTAGGCCACATTCTTCAGTGTGCAGAACCAGAAAGCAAAAAAGTCCCTGTCGCATTTGCCCTTTCATAGAGATGGAAATATTATTAGAAAGGACATAAACAGACTAATTAAATCACAGCAGTATGGCTGGGATGACAGCTGGTACAGCGTGTGACTGAGAAGATCCATATCTCTGAGCAGGAGGTACTTCACTTCCAATCCATTCGCTATTAGGTGCTTTCAAGCTTGCTGTGCAGACATTAAATAATAACATATCATTTCCAAGACTAAAACGATGTAAAGAAATAAAAAAGGCTTTCTAACCAAGAAATCTTTTGTGCAACAGAGAAAAAAAAATCATTTACCACTCAGTTCTGCTTTTGAGATAAAGATGTAATAATGCCATTACCTTTCATCAGCAGGATCCTTGAAAATCAACACTCTTTGCTTATCATGCTGTGAAATACAAATAGAGCTAAAGGCATGGTCTGCAAGGCACTGCTGCAGCGATATTAACTAACAGATCTGCCCTTTGTGAAGGAAACCGTATCCGTTTCATTAGTGCAGACTCTAATTCAAAACTGTTGAAAATGAACTGCACATACTGTTTTAATAACAACATTCCTAATCACTATCAAACTGGTAATTCTCTCAGCACTGAATGTAAGGGTCTGTGTTTCCATTATGACCTGCTGTTAAAGAAAACCATATTTAGATCCTCTGTTCTTTCCTATCTTCCAAATAATCCAGGTTCCTTTCGGGGGGAGCATCAAGGGTCTGCAAGACTATACATGCCACATTTTTTCACTGTAAGTGAATTGACATTTTTACATATTTATGTCAGCTACTATATTATTTACTTATCATCATTTAGTTGTTCTAGTCTGTATTCAATTTACCATGCCATGATTCATACAAATGGCTTTGTACAATTTTGGAATCTTCGGACAAGTTAGAGAATTAGAGTCACACAAATGTGAAACATTGGGTCTGGTGACAGGGGCACTGGGCTCAGAGTTATAAACTTGTGCCCTCACACTCACGATAATGTTGGACCGTGAACATCCCAGTAACATCTCAATACATTTTCTAGTATCAGGTCATCAGAACAATTACCTGATATTAAAAGGATTGAATAAGGCCTGGCGTTATTTTAGACTGAAATGTTTTCACCCACTATACTTTATTTTTGAAGTTTTTATAAACAATATTGCATGCTGATGTAGAGTTACAAGGTTTGTTTTTAACCCTTTCCTTGATGAAAACTACATTTCCAAGGCTGTGACAAATGCATTTGATCTCCTAAAATGAGACAGAGTCTACCATATAATAAATCCATATAACAACTGGGTAAGTTTTACATTTCCATATGTTTTGTGATTACACAAGGATACAGCATCAAATAAAATCATTTCATTTACATTTCTTAGTATGAAATGCTTGAATTACCAAGTTTACTTCATTACCCTCTCACTAGTTGGAATAAGCAGTATTAAAACAAAAACACCTGATCAATACTTTCTAATTATGGTCTCCAACTATCCATAAATAAAACAGCTTTATGAGAATGAAACAGACACTACATAAAAAGCAGAAATATTCTCTGCATTCTGCCTACCTATAGCTTATAATACATCTATATTAATTGGTACAGGAAACTAGTACATGTTTACTGATCATACTGTGATGATTTTTGTCAACATGTAGAAATGGATTTAGAATGTATGTTCAAATATTATAAAATAAGAAAAGTGTCCCTTTTAATATATAAATGTATTTTTCCATCAATAGTCACCTTTTATGATCACTGATGTTTCCATTATTTTTATAACCAATGAAAAACAAAAATGTTATGAGAAAAAATGCAAAATGTGCCATTCACTTCATATAAAATCATGAAAAGGAGCTTAATAAAATTACTAATTATTAACACACTCATATGGCATTAAGCAATATTAAATTTTTTAAAAAGTTCATAATTCTTCCAAAATAACCTAACAATGTTAACTCTTGCCTAGTTCCTTTCAAACTCTAATAAAATGGACATATAGTACAACAGTGTAAAATTCTATATCATCTTTTTTTTAATATTCAGAATAAATATTTTCTACCCTATTCATCATCTTTAATGCCTGTATAATATGTGAAATGATGTAGTATAATGTGTTTAATAATGCCTTGTTTTAGACATTTAGGTTGTTTCAGCTATTTTATCTTAGAAATCACTCTAAAGAATACTTTCTTGTCTTTCATCTTCTATTGAAGTTTCAAGGAATTTTAGAGCAAAGTGAGTAACTGGGCATCAAACTCCTTGTTTATTAAATAAGAAAGCTGAGAAATTAAGGGACTTATCTAAGTAGCTAAGTTATTTATTAACTTGGTCATGACTAGAAGCTAAATCTCCTGACATATTTTGCTCTCTGCTCCTCCATTTCAGTTTGCGGATGCATCTAGAAAAACTTATCTTCGTCATGCTATAAGATATTCAAATTTTACACAATGATATTTTAAAATAATTTTGTTTTAAATTAGCTATTTATTCTTTATATGTTCACATTAGATTACTTATTAAAAATACTTAATGAAGAAAAATGCCAGTAATATTAAATATTCACAAAAGCATTAAAATTTATGAAAAAGTAGCTTACCATTTTTAAATGTTTTAATGTTGGGGCAAGCAATTTTGTTTGAAATGTCAGGCTATGAAGACATCTTCTGCACAGGGAATGATGTGAACCATATGGCTTGTTCACAATCAATTGAATTACAAACCATGGCCATTCCTACACTTTTAGGAGATGCGTATGCGGTCCTTCCATTAAAATTCCACTAATGTGACATTTGCGAAAAGGTATATGTTTGGGCATGCTTCCCTCACCATATGGGAAGCCACGGAGAGCAAACCCATCCATTGCAAGTGTTTATATAGAAATGGACAGCTATCACTTCTAAAGTATTTCTCGTTGCATGTGTCAGACTCTTCCTGGCCTTTTAGGGTAATCTCGTACGTTCCCACGTTTACAAGACCCTGCCTGCGAATATTGTTCAATTTTACTCATCAGACAGGAAGAAGGATCTTAAAAATCATTGTGAGGCAGAGAAACATTAAGAAAGTTAAAAAAAAAAAAAAGTTTCCATATTTAACCTGTTAAACAATGGCACATTGCTTAGGAATCAGTGATACTGTCACTGAACTGGAGACATTTTCAGAGCAAGCTTGCTTTGGCTTTTTCACCCTCCGATTTGGAATCTGCTCACAGTACTGCCAGCTTAACCAAAAAGGATTAACTCTCATATCCAACTGAGAACACAGATAATTCTCAGTAATTGGTAAAAAATGAAGATGAATGGGGCTGCGAGATAAGGAGCAATTAGCTCATCAGCAGTTACAGCTGTGCACTCAATCCCGCTCCATCTCTGGAGTCTCGGCCCCTTTTAAAGAACCGAAGCAGAGCGAGCACAGGACGCCCCCTCCCCAAAAACTTGCGTATACCTGCCCATCATTTCTCTAGTCTTCCCATTTATTTCCTGCCTATACAAAGACACCTGTCATAGTATGCGATGGAAATTACTACCTCTCTCAGGACCTATGTCTAAAGCCAATCTTCTTTTTAAACTTTTTTTTTTTTTTTTTTATAACAGAAACCAAATGACTACTGTAGACACTCTTAAATTCCCTGTCAATCGTTTCATTATAGCAGCATCATCTGTTTGAAAATATAAGCAATTCCCTCATCTAATTATAGGAAGGATTTGAGGTTCATTAACATTGCCAAGGCAGAGGATCCGATGTGCAACTGCAGAGCTCTGCTTGGTGGCCTGTGTTCTCAGTTTCCTTTCATTTGCTTTCTCAAGGTCTCCAAGACTTTTTCCTGAAATCGTAAAATTAATTTTTCCTTCCAAATAGACACGTGACTTAGAAGAAAGGAATTTACTACAGTGTAAACTATTCTATTTTTGTGAGAATGGTGTAAAAAAAAGATAAGACAATGGTCAGCAGAGGAAGATAATTTTATCTCCCTATCTGCCTGGCTTCCCCTCCCCCATTTATTTATTTGTTTGTTAGTTTGTTTGTTTGTTGGTAGGTTGGTTGATGGAACACAGTAAGGAGTAAGGAATACAGCTGAAGAACCCAGCTATTAATCCCAAACTCAAGTTCTTGTTTTTACTTGAAACTCCTACATCCTTGTTAAGTGTTGCAAGTTTGAGAAAATGAAAAGAATCCTATACTGCAGGGGTTTGAAATGTGTTCAGGTTTGTGGATCACTGCATCCGTGGACACTTCTATCCCACAGTGTTCAGAAAGAGAAAAGACCGAAGTCTCAAGATTACTTCACTTCCTTAAAGAAATAACAACAGTTGGGGGTTATGACTATAGTTTAAACAATAAGATTTTCTTGGGACATCTGTTTTGAGATCACATGTTGAATAGATATGAACTCATTTCCTACTAAGCAAGCAATCTACTATTGTTGATAGCTGTTTACCAGTTCTGTGAGTCAGATATTAGCTTGTGGCAAAGGTCCCTCTTAAATCCTCCGAGTATTCTTTAAACTGTGTACATAGTGTTTTCCTTAAATAAAATGTTAAGAGAATTAAAAAATGCAGTCTTTTCCTGTCTCTTGGTAAATTATAGTCCACAGAGTCTCAGGCTTGGGAATAATATTTAATGTATTCATCTTTAAAGAGTCGTTTCCTATGTTGTCATTAGTTAGGGGAGTAAGATATTAGGTTTAGCAAGTATTTAAATAACACAGAAACTATTAAGAGATGCTCTCTATGTCAATATTTATGTAGCATTTCAAAACTAGAAGTAAAATTAAGTTTCCTTTATTTAGATTAAATCAATTGTGATTAATTTAGTGTCTTCAAAAATGTGCATGATCTCAAAAGAATGGTAAGCAGATAAAAACAAAACTATAGATACTATGGAGCTGACCTTGGGTTCCCCGGTTTTAAATCCTGCCTTTCCATTATCTTAGTCCCAATTTCCAAGCAGCATTTTTAAGCTGGTTATGTAGATCAGTTTTTAAAGCAAAAAAATAGCAATTTATCTGGCCTGTATGTTGTGGATAGTGTTGCCACTAAAAAGAATCCAGGACATTTTTCCTTCTTATCTGCAATGTAGCTCCTATCAGGCAACCTGTCACAAGATAGTACTTGATATAAACAAGAGATTGCAAAGACATCTCGGTAATCAATATCAGGATGGCTACAGTATGGAAACCCCAACCAGTGCATATCATTTGTCTCAGCATCTATTTCTATGGCCAAATGAAGCATTAATTCAAATCATAAATCTATGGTGATTTAAATCTGGGAATGAGCACCTGCCTGCTTTAATGATTTATTTTGTACATTTCAGTAAGCAGGAGATTTGTCCATATGAACTGACAGGTCACCTTCAGATGCCAGGAGCAGACTGTTTATCACCATGCAGACTAGCATCTCATCTTAGCAAGTAAATATTAAACTAAAAGAATCCAATTGATTGTGGATGAGGGAGAATGGCGACACGGCCATATATTTTACTCAGCATGCTGATGCCTCACTCGGATCTATCCTGAAGTTTCCAGTTCTTCCTAAAGTGATCACTCTGTTGGAAAGACGTGAGCTCAAGGTTACCAGGTAAAATTGGAATATACAATAATTATTTGTCAGTGTCAAAGGTTTCTTTAAACACCTTTTTTTGGCTAATTTTACGATTCATATAAAGAACTGGAAAGGGTCACCTATAATAAAAATATGATTTGAGCTCCCCAAGCTAAATCATACCAAACCACACACACACACACACACACAATATATATATATGTACACACACACACATTCTCAGGCAATAAGGATTTATTTACAACCAAGGGTAAAAACAGTGATCCGACATAGGAAAATCTGGAATGTTCAACAAAACATGTGAGCCAGAAGAGTGCCAGGGAAAAAAGAACACTGACATGACTTCAAAATTGTCACTGGATTTGGGCAGAGCTAAGTAGCAACAATACAACATTGAAGTAGCACCTCTCTGAGGGGTTTCACTACTTCAAAAAGCCAATTGACAGATTCATGAGAAGAGTGAGTTTTTATTCTGAAACAGAGGCCCTTGAGATTCTTGGGGTTCCTCTCGGAATCCTTATGCTCCGGCCCCGCTTCCTGGGCAGCCCATGCTAACTGCTGTTCCTAGAGGATCCCGCACATCCTGCTATGACTGCCTGCACACCCAGCCATTCCGCCCGCTGACCCTCTGCCTCTTGAGTACTAAGATTTGGTATGATTATTTTTGTGTTCCTAGAATGAGCTAGGAACACAAATGTACAACAAAATCCAAACGACATAACAGCTACCCTTACATTTCCTCACAGGCAGGCAGCTCAACAAATATTACGCAGCAGGGAGAATGGGAAAATAGGAGGAAGTGATTAATGGCTATAAAAAGAAGACAAAGGTAATTTTCCAAAGGGCACATTTGGAAATATAATAATCATAGCAAAAGCAATACCAAAATGACCCATCTTACTGGTGACCAAACAAGGCGATGGGCAGACATTGTAACAATGAAGTGATAAACAGTTGACAAATACGATCTCCTTGAATTATTTTGATGTAATATTATTATTTATGCCATTTTCCAGATTTGAAATGTTAGGCTCCAAATTTTCCATAACTTCCCAAAGTCACAGAGCACGTAATTATTGAACACTTACCAAGAGGCAAATACCATTCTCAGAATCAGAGACACGACTAGAGCCAGATAAAGCAACTGCTAATTCACCAGCTGCTTTGATCTATACAAGCTCAATCCCCACCCCTACCATTGCCTTGTACCTTCCCCTTCCTCCCCTTCCCCAAACTCTCTTTTCCTGATCTCTAGATAAAGGAGGAAGGCAGGGGGTATGGTCAGGAAGGACAATAAGTCATAAATTCTTAGAGGACAGTAGCATGAGAGAGAGTAGAATAAAAATGACAGTGATAACATTTCCCCCTCAAATCAGCTACAGATAGGTAACATAAATGATCTACATGCCTTAGGGACTAGCAATGACACCAATATTACAAAATCGAAGACCCTCTAGGAAAATTCAAATAAAATTCTGCTCCTGGTTTAAATTGGTGTGGGATGGTGGGCGTCAAAACTAAAAAACAATATAAACTACCAACTACATACTTTAATGAAAGAAAAATTATTTCTTCCAAGTAAAGCACAAAAGAAAATTAAAATTGTTTTTTAAGTATTATATGATAGCCTATGTACCCAAATAATGAAGATAAACTATTATTTAGTCAGTAGGCAAATATTATTTTATAATATTAAGTGGTAAGTTTATGCCAATGCTCAGTTATGAGCTGTAGTCTCCTTGTCTTATGCCTAATTTGTCTTTGGCTTCTCCAAAGTCAAATTTCTGGTCTGCTGTTCAGAGATTTGAACAAAAGTATTATGTTTTAATATATTTGGCTTTAAATGTTATTAAATTGCATAATTTGTTTACCCCTCCTCCCAATTCCAACTATTAAGAGTAACCTGCATGAAAGTCTTACTCTCTTAAAATTTTGAAAACAATCCAGATTATTTTTTTAAATGATAATTAAAATTTGTAGTGGCCAATTACTTGTTTTTAAAAGTGTCTAATGCAGTTCTATTTTTAAAAAATATGTCTTTATTGATTTCACAGAGAATAAGGGAAAAAGAAACATCAATGATGAGTCATTGATGGGCTTCTCTTGCTCGCCTCCTGCTGGGGATGGAACCTGATAACAGGGCATGTTCAACTCCTGAGCCAAGTTAGCCGTGCTAATCTTGCTCTATTTTATGGACTAAAGTCAAAGACTTCTATTTTTTAAAATATATAGTTAATAGTTATAATTAATTTTACTTAAATCAATTTTTAAAAGATTTTTTAATGTATTGATTTTTAGAAAGAGAGTGAGAGGGGGAGAGAGAGAGAAAGAGAGAGATTGATTTGTTGTTCTACTTATTTATGGATTCATTGGTTGATTCTTGTATGTGCCCTGACTGGAAATGGAATGCACAACCTTGGCATATTGGGACAACACTCATCCCAACTAAGCAACCTGGCCAGAACTACTTCAATCATTTTTAATTTTTTTCATTTAAAAAAAAACTATTTATTTTTAAAATTGTTATACAGTAAAACTGACTTTGTGGGCAGGGATGGTAGAGTTTTATGAATTTGAATTCATTTTTCATGTAGCCACCACCACAGTCAGGATGCATAAATATTCCATCACTCTGAAAAAGCACCCTTTATAATTATACCCCCCTCACCTCTTGAGACTACTGATCTATTCTCCATCCTTATAGTTTTGTCTTTTTTCAAATGCCAGATAAATAGAATCATATGTGCCTTCTTGGGTTGACTTCTTTCACCCAATTTAAAACCTCCTTATGTCTTATTTTTTTCATTTTTCAGAAAATTCCCTTTCTCCCATACACCTGAGTTGAGCAGTAACACCTTTCAGATGATCATACAGTCACAAATTTTTAACTTTTAAAAGTCTAAATATATGCATGTAAACCATGACCTAAGCAACCCATTGTCCTCCATCTTCTCATTGGAAGTGCTACAGATGCAAGCACTGATGTGTTCTTCAGTCTCTTCCAATTTTAAAGCCATGCTTTTGGCTTTCTCCCTCCTTTATTCATCCTCAGACATGTCACCAACCTTCTTTATAAACTACAGCCCACAACTGCTGCTCCTTTCCTGTTTCCCTCATGTAGTTCTCTTGAAAAGTTCTATTTTTCCCCCTTTTACATTTGAAGCTACCATTTGGCATCACTGAAGCCGTGGTATTTTGTGTTTTGTATGTTTTCAAAATTACTTCCTACTCTAATGTTTAGCTGTAGTGTATGGTTCCTTGGAACAGTTGCAAGAACGATTACTCAGATCCATAGCAATCTTCCATATATCCTTAACCACATGACAATGGACTGACTGCGGAGAGCTGATTATATACAGAAATAATCTGTTAAAATAATGTGTGGAAAAGAAAACTTAATTGAACTGCCATAACGTATTGTGTCCTTTGTGAACATATGATGTATAGTATCTTATACACATCTTGTAGTATCCAAATTTCTCTTGTTAAATTATATTTTGAGCACAATTTCTACACTTTAAGAGGACGCAACACATGCAGTGGAAGAATTAAATGTTGTGTCTCACCAACACATGGATGCTAAAGATATATATAAAAAAAATTAACCCACATTTGAAGTTGTGTTTGACAAAACAAATTACCCAGATGAATTCTGCAAGGAAAAAACTGTTCCTTTGGTTTAAACAGTGACTTACAAACATTTCAACTCTTTCTCCATACCTCAAGGGAAAAAAAAATCAAGAGAAATTAAGTTGTATGTCTAATATAAGAAAAATGGGTAATGGTTGTATATAGAAATAGTTATCAACATAATTCTTATTCTAGGCAGCCCATGAAAGGATGAAGTTATATGTTTTGCTGTTAATGCAAATTTCTTATTTAAGAACAAATACATTAAGAATACAAAAGATACAAAGTGTGTGGGTTTGTTGTAAATATTCTTCTGCCACCTTGCTCATAATCGATATTTTAGAATTCTGATTATTAAAACTTATTTGCATAATGAACTATGTTAACTGAATGCTTACAGAAGTTGCAGGCATAAAGTCGATCCTATAATAAAAAAATAATGTTGCTACTTATTTGTTTAGACTGGGTGATATTAGAGGCGAAATGGTATCTTCAAAACATACATTGTTTGGAAGCTAAAAGTACCAACTCCCTGAATGGATAACCAACGGTTTTGTTCTGGAAAAGAAAGTTATTTGGTAGCAAAATGACCACAGTAAGTTTCAGTGAACATAACTCACCGACACTTGAATTCATGTCCCCATTTTCAGAATCTGCTCCATGCTGGTTGTTGCTGGCATGATAGTTGCTCATTGCTTCTAATTTGATTTTCTTCACCTTCATTGCTTCAGCAATAGCTGCGTTGGTAGCAGCAGCAGCTGCTGCGGCTGCTGCTGTCAGGCCTTAAAAGAATAAATTAAAAATCGGGTAATTCAAAATCTGATTTTTGATAATAATAGTTCGTGTACTTTATATAACACACACACAAACATATGAAAGTATCTGATTCCTGTATGCAATACTTTGATAACATGTATTCATTCCCAACTAGCCAAAAAAAATTGATGTAATAGGGAGAGTGCTCTCTAAATTCCCAAATAAAACATTAGCAGAAACATAATTCATACACAGGAGGATAGTAGTAGAAATGCACCTGGAACTGCATCGCGGACAAGCCAATCTGAACATGTCATTCCCTGCTGAAAATCCTCTACAGCTGTCTAAAGGTGGGAAAATCTGCTTAATTCCCAAAGGCTTGCCCTCAGGAGCAAACCTACCTCCTCACCCAAAGTTTCCTCGTTTCCAAGCCACACTCCAGCTACGCTGAACACGCCACCGGCACCTGCACGTGCCCTGCCTCTCCAAACCCGTGTTTCCACACGTGCCATTCCCTTTCTCTGGAACACCCTTGCCCCGTGACTCACTTCCCTGGCTTTTCAGTCTTCAGAATTCTAACCCCGGGTGGACACTGTCAACCACTACGCACGATGTTTCTCCAGAGGGCTCTGTCTCTGTTCAGCCAGAGAACAGAAGGTAGAAGCGGACATGAGATTAGACACAGGGTGTGAGGCCATATTATAAAAGAACAAGAAACGAAGGCCATGCTTTATGTGTAGGCTAGACATAGCTAGCAGATGTCCTTGAGCAGGGCAATGCTTGTTTTCTTTAAATGTCTGAACTTTTATCAAGTCAATTAACTTCATGCTGGCATCCCTTATCTTCAAAATAATGTACAGTGAACTATATGAACGATCTCTCCTTGTTGTAAAACTTTAACAGTCCGCGAGACAATCTATACCATCACCATTGCCACCCACGTTTTTTGCTGTGGCTGCTTCACAGTTTCTGACTACAGTTCTTCAGCCTGGTTTAAATTTATCTGTGTGATTTATTTCCACTCCCAGCTGGTGGATTAGAGACTGAACAATTCTCTCTTCCTTTTCCTCCCCACTAATCATGACTTCTAGTTACTACAGTAAATAAAATACAGCCTCAGGAATTATAAAAAAGTCTTTTTCTGTAGAAATCTCTGCTTTTTTTTGTTTGTTTTTTGTTTTTGTTTTTAGAGGTTAGGAGAAGAGCTCACCTCTCCTTCAGATCAGACTGAAGAGGTCTTGACCGCCTTTACCCCAACAGAAGGCCTTCGGATTAGACCTTTGCATGAAAACTTGGTAACCATTCCCTAAAAAAAGCACTGATCTGAATTCAAAGAATTCTTCTGAGTCTGGACTGAGCAGTTATTGCCTTTTAAGTCTCAACTTGAAATGATTTTCTCATCTTCCTATGATTGAATTTTCTCCCCAGTTACTCATTTCCTTCGATGATGTTCCAGAACATTTTCTTTCCTGTTCTCTTAAAGTTCTCTTAGTGTTTCCCAGAAAATCTCTCTTCCTCAACTTTGACTTGTTACAAATGCACAGATCCTATTTGTCCCTTCTCTTCATTGACTAATGTCATTTCATCTCCAAGCTATGACACTTCTAGGGCCTTTATCTTTGATTTATGCTGCAGGTAAATATTGTTCTATAGTATTTGAATGAAAAAGACAAACCTACAACCTGAGATATGATTGCTATTATTGTATACATCTAATTCAATAGCGTAAAACATAACTATGGGTGGCCTTGGAGAACCCATAATGTCTTCTTGAGTATGTTTTCCTCATTTGTAAAACCATTCTGTTCACAAAAGGATAACATAAGAATTAAATAAAATAAACTAGGTGAAGAACACCACGTCATGTTTAGTAAAACCGAGGCATGCCTTGCACTGTAGTTTTCCAATAGACAAGTCCAATCCCAGCTACGGATATCATGGGCTGGTCACAGTTCCCTCAAATAGAAGAATCCTACTTCTCATTAGCTGACTGCATTAACTGTCAACTTTTAAAAATACTTTTTATAATTTTATTATTTATCTGATCTTATTTATGGTGCTCTTCTATTTTTCCATTTGACAGTCTTCCCAGTTGAACATTTCTAATTACAAATGATGTACCATATAAGGTGTGTGTGTCACATACATTTAATTATTTACTAGCTTTCAAATTCACTCAATTTTCTCCATTCTTACTCGTTTCCCCTAGTTTGAGCTGCCACCTTTTCATTCCTAGAATTCCACAAAAGCCTCTTAACGGCTTCCACTTTCCCCACCACTAATCTCTTTTTATTCATACAGCAGCCAATGTAACCTTATGGAAATAAAAATCCAATCATGACATGCAGTGGCTGCTCTTAAGTGCCAGTTGGATTCTTTTCCTGGTTGTCAAGGTCCTTTGTGCTCAGTTCCTGCCTATCTGTGTAACATCATCTGTTCCCCCAGGTTCCTCTCGTTCTCTGTGCTCCAGACACATAGGCCTTCTTTCATTCCTGTAATGGACTACATTCCTTCTTTTAGGCAAGACTTTGCATATGTTATTCCCACTTTCTAGAAAAGCGCTCCAGTCCCTTATCCCAGGCCCACCCATGCATCCATCACGGGATGGCTTAAATATTATGCTCTAAGAGTAGCCGGCTAAGGTTCCTGACTCTTCAGTCTACCTGGGAAATAATAATCAGCTCTTTAAGAATCAGCTCAAAACTCACTTATTTTAAAGAGCTGACCTTCCCCACCCTACTCCTAAAGAGTGGAGCTAGTGATCCACTTGCCTGTGTTCTCAAACCTGCTGCATGAGGGTGTCCCATCCTCTGTGCATCTGAGTCACCCATGGAGTTTTTAAAACATTCAAATAGCTGAGTTCCACCCTCTGAGATTCTGTTTGGGACCCTGCCTTTGTATACTTTAGGTTGATTTTATTGCTCTTCACGTCATTTTAATGTGCAATCTGAGAAGAGAAACTCTGTCCCTTGAACTCTTTCTGCTCTTTTATTTTTTAAGAGAGGGCCTAGGGTGTGGGGGAGGGGGGTGGTTTAAGGCTAGCTCCTTCACACATTGTTTGCGGGTAGTTTTTATCGCGCGCTCTACTACCAGTCAACGTAAAACGTATAAATACGTTTCCCGCATACAATGTGTTCAACTAGATTATAACACAAAAAGGATAGAAATAATTTCTTAGAATATGCATCCCAAACATCTACCACAATGCCTGGCACAAACTGTCACTGAATGCAAAAATGCTTCTCAAACTAGATTGCTTAGAAAGCCAAAGGGGAAATAGGATCATGATTTGACAATATCAATGCAAGTAATTTAAAACATTATGTTTTTGCTACAATCAATTCGGATATACCAGAAGTAGCATATCTCTTTCATATAAAGCGTAATTCACCAAAGCTCCATCTGCCTAGGAAGGGAGAGGATCACAAAGCCCCCCCCCCCCCCGCCCCTGCATTTACTGCACTTCCTGTTGGCCCTGCAGTGGCCTTTCAAATCTCTGATGTCATTCTCAAATCCTGCAACTTGCTGTCTCTAGTGAAACTTAGCACAGAATCCATAACTTGCCTTAGAAACAATTCCCATTGTATATTTTGTTCTCTAATAAAGATGCCTTTGGGGGGAAAAAGTAATAAATTCACAAAATACCTATTTTTTTGGTCTATACTTCATGAGAATTCAGACTGTGAAACACTTTCTATGTAATCAAGAATTGTCTACTTGTGTAAACACTGGCAACCCATGACATTTACCATTCACTTTTATCTCTCCACCTAGGCCTTTTCTCAGCTTTAGCTTTGCCCCTTGCCTCAGATGCATAGAGATTTTTGTTGCCCTGCCTCTTTCAATACCCCACCCTTACACTACTGCAACTTTATCACTGCTTTTTCCCAATTAAAACAACCCCCTTTTCCCTCTGAACTAGGTAATTCTGTGTTTCTAAAAGTGATAATCTACGTCAAATCTAGCTGCAGTGTACTGTAAAATTAGAGATTATCTTCCCCAGAGTCACATCCACAGACTATTTCTGGGATGGACTGAGGAATGTTTCTACCTTTCAACATGTTGATTCTCAAGCTCACTGCCCTTAGGCTACTTGATGCCAGTAATTTACACCTAAGTGTGCCTGCATCTTACAATAAAAGCTCGTTAACTAAGCAGATCATCATTGCAGTGGTTCTCAATAGTGAGTGTGCATAAAAATCAACAAGGAAACATTAAAATACAAAATCGGGTTGGGCCGAGGAGTCAGTGTTGAGACATATGCTCCAGTGTGCTGCACTTTGTAGAAGTGAGCCTTGTACCTTCAGCCTGCCACAGCGGAAGCCCAGAGGCCAGGCCATGCAGCGCTTCTCTGTGATCCTGACGCAGAGCTGTGCACGTACTTAACCCCAACAAGCCTTTACGTCCATATATCTATCTGGTATATACTGTAATTATTACCGAAACAGCTCGAATAATTGCTCTGGTTCTGAATTTAGTTCATAAGTTTTCACCAGATTTCTTTCTTCCATTAGATAAAAAAAGAACAAATAAATAAATGAATAAAAAACCTCTTAGCCCTGGCTGGTGTTGCTCAGTTTGTTGAGCACTGCCCCAAAAGGTTACCAGTTCGATTCCCGGTCAGCGCACATACCCAGGCTGTGGGTTCCATCCCCAGTTGGGGGCGCGCAGGAGGCACCCATCAATGTTTTTTTCTCATATCGATGTTTCTCTCTCTCTCTCTCTTCTTCTCTCTCTAAAATCAATAAAAACATATTTTAAAATAATTAATGCTTGGGGAAAAAACTCTTAAAGAATAATTACCAGTTTATTTTACCTCACCAATCTCATTTTTTTATACTCTCAAAGAACACGTATAGTACCTCATACACTAAGACAAAAACATGTACTAGACTGAGAAGTCAAATGTAGTATAATTTAATTTAATTTTATTTTAAAAGATTCCAAATCCAACTTTATCATTAACAATGGAGAAGCTTTAATGTATACTTAAAGTTTTAAATAAATAAATTTTAAGTATATGTTATTGATAAAATAATTGACTAATATTTTGTTTACAAAATACATTTTTCTTCAGAAAAAGGGTAATAAATCTCACATTGTGCTCTCTTAGACCCCCAATTGGCCCTCAGGGATGGGATTGTACAGCAGAAAATTTAGGATGGAGCCCAAACGTCTATATCATGGAAAAGTATTTTGGTTTTTTGGGGTTTTTTTCTTTTCTATTTGATCTTAACAAACTCTATATATTACAATTTAAAAGAATAGATTTTTACAGAGAATTTAGAAACACCATTTGTCATATTATTGTCTTAATTATGACACAAACTTATTGCTGGGGGCTCCATTCTGCTTTGGCCTTCAGAGCAAATTCTATATATATTTTTTAAACTGGCAATTGTCAGAAATTATTTTTATCTTGGTTTATAGATTTCCTGTACTTTTACCTTCACTTTTTGATGCTCTAGCAATTTTTTAAAGTTCTTGTTGAATAAGTGACTGATGGGCAATCCCTAGTTATCTAAATTCTCTGTCATAAAGAAGTAAATACAGTGGTTGAAAAAAAAGCATTCCAAAAAGCCATTCAAATGTTGGACAACATGCATGAAATTTATGTGGAGTACTGCAGCAAGTTATATAATCCCTAAGGCTTCAGAATCTTAATCTCTAAAATCAGAAATATCAACTCTGACCTCACAGAGATGTGGGAAAAAAAGGTCAGATAATATATGTTACAGTAAAGGCACATACTAAGCCCTCTTCAAATGATAGTAATTATAGAAATGCAAATATGATAAAAGTTACCTAATAGCAAAGAGTAAGAATTTAGTCATTTGAAAAATGGAGATCTAAAAACTATGTTTCTATTAAATCATTTGATTTAGCAGTCTACATTGATCAAATTTATCATAAAATCATTAAATCGCCACTCTGTGCTACACTGATACAAAGACTTCACTACCTCATTCAATATCCTAAAACCAATGCACGGGTTTAATCATTCAGAAGGAAAGCAGGCAGTGTTACCACTTAAGAACCTCATTTCACTTTGCAAAGAGAGCGTTTTTCTTCTGCTTTCAACTCTTATCAAAACAGCCTTTAAATCCTTCAAATGCCATTATACAATCCTGATCACTCTCTTTAACAAAAGGAAAAGTATCCCCATTCTATTTATTTCAAATAAGTTAGTACCCCTAATTATAAAGAGTAGATTACAACTGTAGATTATAAATATCAATAAAAAAGACATATTGCTGTCAAATTCTTTCTCTGATCTGTTTGTTTGCTCATTAACTTGAAAGGTCCAATCTTTGATCTTTGGTTTCAAAGACATCAAGATGACTTCCAAATGTTTGATAGGTTGTCTACTTTTACATCGCATTCCATATAAAATGCATTTCCCAAAACTTAATGGTTAAATAAAATGAGTTATGTGCAAGAGATAGTCCGCATTCAAAGCTTCCATATGATAGACTTTTTATTAGTCTTTGTCGCTTTACCCAAATTTAGAAGAAACCATTTTAAACATGCAGTAGGTTATAGCCAATGGTAGTTATTATTAATATGCTGGAATTGATAAGTTATTTATGTCTGGCATTTCTTCCTACTGATTATTCAGAGAGACAGGCGGCTTATAAATATCTCATCACTCCGCCTTCACAGAAATTTCATCGACAGTGCTCATGCACAGCTATTAGCAATATGAATCTAACCATTACAAGAAGGAGGAAAATCGAACATGTGGCATTAATACGCAGTCCTGGTTCCTAACCATCTGATAGGCAGATGGTGTGAAGCGGATTCTCCAGCTGAAATGAAGGGGCACATCATTTAAAACCTTGTTTGCATTCTAACTGATATCAGTGCCATATTGATATACATGATACATCATGGCAGTATTTGAACAATCTAGTTTGTTTCAGTCATAAATGTTTACAGCCTTGTTTTTTTAATCTTATAAGCATGTTCAGAAGAGTGTATTTTTAATTTATGAAACCTATTGTTTACTTCTGTTGAACTAAAAGATTAGTGGAAAGCAGGAATATTAAATTACTTCAACCCAAAGCAATATAACCAAGATAGATAAATAAAGTGGGTTTCTATTTTCAATAAAGGATGTTAGTAAAGGAATTTTACAATTAGCCCAGGCATTCTGTGCATTAAATACATTTATTCATTTAAACCTTCCAGCTTTTTTCCCCCAAGTGGCATATGGAGAAACTTAATGCTTTACATAGTCATTCATTTAAGACTCTCACTGTGTGCAATTAATCTTGTCTAACAATTCAATTCAGAAAGTAAAACATCAAAAAGCATAGTTCAATTCAACAGTCATTACTGTGAAGTAATCTTTCTGTGTCTGACAGTTCCTATAGACTCTTTGCAATACTCTGTTGAAGGTGCATTGTAAGCTCCATATGAGTTTGAATTACAACTCAATTGAAATCACTCCAAGTCTTAGAAGAACCCTTGGCTCAATATAACAACTTGAAAATACCTTTTTTTCTTTAGTTCTGTTTTCTTCCTATCCTTGTTAAAATAACAGCTGTCTAAAAAATTGACACTAATTTTCACAGTTATTTTGTTTCAATACTTTCTAAATAAGTGAAAACTGGGACAGAAACATGCCTGTCCTCACTCTTAAATGATTAAATAATGGAAGTGTTAAGCAACCAGAATAAGTTACTTAATTGTGAATCAGGGTAGACTGAAAATTTTGAGTGTGAATTTGTCTCCTAATGTCTATTAGACTGACTTTTCTTGCCCTCTGAAACACATTTATATTCTGGAGAGAGAAGAAAAATTGATCTTTGAGGCCATTAATGGAATCACTCCTTATCCCAGTTTTCAGTTTTTCAACTGATTAGATTTTTTAAATGTCTGGAATAACAAATCAACCCCACGAATTTGAAGAAAGATAATAGAAAGAGTTTATTATAATTTGATAATGACTAAAGAATGAAACATCAAATGCATCATTCTTTTTTTTTTTAATATATCTTTATTGATTTCAGAGAGAGGAAGGAAGAGGGAGAGAGAGAGAGAGAAACTTCAATGATAAGAGTCTTCATTGATCAGCTGCCTCCTGCATGCTCCCAAATGGGGTTTGAGACCGCAACCCAGGCATGTGCCCTGACTAGGAATTCAACCACCATGATCTCCTGGATCCTAGGTCGATGCTCAACAGCTGAGCCACACCTGGCAGGGCAAATGTAGCATTCTTATTCTGAATAGTTTAACACTGCAATCTCCCAGAGTGAAGGAAGTGATAGCAGTACTGAAGTCAGGAGGAGGGAACACCCTGGGGATGTCATTTGTCCGTGTGTACATCACTGATGAATTTCCATGAAAGTCTGTGAAATACTCAACTTCTGACCATTAACTCATAGAACAAGGCTGAAACATCATCAATGAAACATTTTAAAGTACTATGGTTAAAATAAGAAAATAGATAATTTATGAAAAGTTGAAAGTGACACCAAAAGGTCTTGAATAAATAATTCACTTTTACTCCATTTTTTAACATTATCACCTCTAGAAAAATATTCTAAACAGCCAGTTGAGGTCTAGACTTACAAAACATGGAAATGAGCAAGACTTATTTTATCTAATGTAACCCTTTTATGTTACTGATGATGAAACTTAGGGGCAATGAGGTTAATCATTTCTATAGTCACACCACTAAATAATGATAGAGTAATCCCAATTCGCCCAATTCTCCATTTAGCATTGACCACACCAACTCTGTCAATAAATGTAGAAAGGAAAGAACAGAGCACAGGAAACTATAAAATCATTGAAAGAAAAGCAATCTTCTTTGCTCGAGTAGCTATGAATCGCATGGGAAGTAAAGGTTTTAAGTACTCAGGTGATATCACAAATATAAGTTAGCTCCACTTAGGAGAATATATTTGCCACAGAAACAATCTTCATTCAAGTTTAATTACACACAAAACTTTTCACCTGTACTACTGATGAAATACAGTCTTTATAATATTAGCCTGAATCCTATATCTTAAATATGGCACAACAAAGAAAAAAAAAGAGCAAATAAAAGATTTTCCTCTGTATATCTTGAATATCGAAAAAAAGTGAAATACATAAACTTTGACTATAATTTTATTTAAAGCACTCTTGTCATTATTTGTTATTATTCTATTGTCCAATAAACTGGGAATTAAATGCCCCCATGTTTGTCTAAGACTCAGCACTTCCTACTACCTACGTGGCTCCACCCCAAATCACTCAATGCACTGACTGCGAGCAGGTGCTCTTACTGGCCTGAGAGAAGCTGACAGAATATGATATTCTAAAATGATGTTTTTTTAAAGAGGTTACTTGTCAATATATCGATGACAGTTCAGGCAGTATAATAAGTGAAAAGAGGAAAGGATGTCATAAATTTACCTTCCTGCAAAAGAGTCACCTTATTGGCACTTTAGCCTAAGAATAACCTCCCCCAAATGTTCTTCTACTTTCCTGAACACCATGTAAATTCTCTTCTAAATCCATTAATAACTCAATGAGAGTCCTTTTTTCTTTTCTTTTCCCAGAACCCAAGTAGCATGTGGAGCTCTATCGGTCTGTGGTTGTTGGTAAGAAGGAGTTAAAAAGGTGGCCCTTTTACATGTAAATCTTGTTTGGGGAACTTATCCAATGAGAAACAGCCACAAAAGTTTTTAGATATACCAATATTAGTTTTTAAAAAAAACTTTTGTGAGGAAAAGACTCAAGGAAACAAATGTATTTGTGGTCAGGGCCTGGTTTGGGAACAATACACAACCATATTCACTGGACAACGAGAGGAACAGAGACGTTAGCTGAGGCAATATGTTCTTCATACCTTTGTCATTAGGTCTTGTATTTATATCAATATCTTACTTAATCTCCATAATCAACCTAAAAAGTAGTTATTTTTCTCATTTGGTTACAAGAAAAATGTAAATGGTAGTAGGCCTATTGTAGTGCTTAGAAAAGTTGTGTTTAAGTGACAGTTTTTTCTGTGTTTTTTTTTAATTGATCTTTATCGTTGAAGGTATTACAGATGTCTCCTTTTTTTCGCTCCCATTTTAATGTTGGACTATGGAAAAGAACAATCTTAATTTAGAAAAACAAATACCGCCACAGTGGAGAAAATACAGAAGTAAAATATAAGTTATAGTCCATACTCTCAAGTGGTTATCATCTCCTAGGGAGCGAAATATTAAATAAATGAAGTCTTTAACTTTGTACACCTTTGTAATCATAGTCAAGTTAATTTTTTTGAGTGTAACTTAGACAAACTACTTAAATTGTCTGACTTTGAGGCAACCTCATATTTGATCGTTCATGAAATAAGTGCTATATTTAAAACTATTTCCCTTCTGAGGTTTGATTAGTATATTTAACCCAACTCGTCTAGGAACAGAGCAGATGAATGTCAAGGAAGAATTACCAATGGTCGGTATTATTCATTTCTCTCTTTTTTGCTGCAAAAATCATTCCAACGAAAAGAAACATTGAATTCCTAACAAGGCAAGAAATTTGAGTCCTTTGTGTACTCTGATAGAACCTTTTACTTTATTTCAAAATGCTAGTAAACCATAGCAAATCTTCCATTGTCTTTATATCTCTTCATTTTAGGAGCAAAATCTGTAGCTATGTGATCCAAAGTCTTCTCTTGACCTAATTTATGTTGTACCATGAGATTCTATTAAAAGAAACTAAATCACTGCAGTAGATTTATTCACCTTAAATAATTTAAGCTAATTGAAAAAGACCAAACTAAAACTAAAACACTTCTCTCAAGCATTCAGCTTCTGCATGTCAATTAGTAATTTAAACAACCAGCTAATCACAACAGCTTTGTGGGAAACACGGACCTGTACTGTGTACACATCTCTCGATCTCCACTGAGCTGAAGATAGAAATAAACATCAGTTCTGAGTCTGAAAGTATGTGTATCTCTTCTGTAGCAACGAGGCAATTCTAATAAAATATTTTCACTGACAAATTTGAGATCTTTCTCAATTTTCCCAAAGAAGTTTAAAAAGAACACATAGAAATTTTTTTTTTTAAATATCGGGAAAATTATATCCAATCACTCTTTTGGCAATGAGTTAAGGCATTTCAAATTTATAACATGACTGAAGCAAAACAAAATTGAAAACCGTATTATTACTCACAAGGTTACCAAATCATAATAACCAGAAACTAAACTCCTATGCATTGGTTTTAAAATTAAGAACCCAACTTCATGTTATTATCTTTATATTTTATTTTTTCACTTTACTTCCTGTTAAAATTATTAAATATAGGTTTGGTGTAAGCCATGCTAGTCGCAGCACATAATGTTACCACAAATTATAATATTCTAATTGTCCCATTATTACAGAACTCCATTTGTAAGGGCAATGGTCATTTTTCTCATGCAGTCATTTCATTTTATAATCCAGCCTCTAATTCCTGCAATGTGCAGCATAAGAGTTCTTATGACAATCCTACAAAGAGTTACAAAAGCTCTTTGCAGTATTTTGACCAGATGCCTTTCTTAAGAGAATTAGAAAATTCAAACATAACTCTATATTGGAAGTAAAGCATTGTGAAATATTGCTAAAGTACGTACTGAATAAAGACAGCACACTTAAGCAGACTTTTCCCCCTTTAAACAGCATTCATCTTTTCAAAAGCAATAGCTCCTCAGTCCACACGGAGCCTACTGCATTATTCATTTCATGTGCAACCTCATGCTGGACCATAAATTGTTACTTTATCTAATCAAAGGAGACTTAACTCTACAGAAGGTCAAAGGTTTAATTTTGTGAAGTATTATCTTACTCTATGAGTTTAACCGAAAAATAGAAGAAGAAAAACAGCCAAGAAACTGGTAATAAATGAACCTTTATTGCCTCAGGCATTGGCCTAGTTAATAAACTTTCATTGAAGGTTTCTTTCAACTGTTACGGACAATGAGAGGGGAAAAAAATCTTAAATTACAGCCATGTGTGACTTTTAAGGCAGTCATTCTTTTTTATCTCAACCTCCCTAGCTCAGGGAGGGGGCGGAAAAAAAAAGACAAAGGGAGATTGTCTTCGATCTCTTAACCAAAAATGTATGTTTCTAAACAGATGAAAAAGTGCAGATAAACTTTTCTAAAAGCAGAGGTCAGCTTTGAACAACATAAAAAAAAAAAAAAAAAAAAAAAAGGCATTCTTTAGGTGTTGAATCTTAGAGAACAATCTCTCTAGCTAAATGCAAAACTGCAAAAGCAGGAGGAAGGCATGTTTTCTCCTCCACACTCTTGAACCGTAGCCTCCTGCTTAACAAAACGTGAGCCTTAGAATCTCAACACTGTTGCACAAATTCCATTGTAGGATTAATATTCATTAGAGGTACTGTATATAAGTAAGTCATCCATGTACCATCTGCCTTGTTTTTGTACAAAAAATACTTCTATTTTCAGAAACAAAAGAGTTATAGCAAAGTAATTCATTTTATTGACATTTTTAAGAGGAACAAGTCTAGCCTTTTAGCTGACACTCTCAAACGACAAGGAGTGGCCTGCGGATGGTTTTGCTTTTCAGTATTTTCTAGAGAAGGAATTGAATTGAGTTGTTCTGAACTGATATGACCTTTTTTTCAGGAGTCACTGTGTTACCTATAAAAGTTATCATGGCCTCAATTCCAACCTCTTCCTCTCCACACCACAGCATAAATCAGGCAGGTCCTTGGGTCACCAACAGAGTTCTCCTGAGCTGTGAGGAAGGGAAGAAGCCATCCATATTCTGCATCTTATGTTAGATTCTCTCAAACACAAAAGGGGGAGGGCCAGAGCTCTGTGCTGCTAACTGCCTGCCCCCCGCAGATTCCAGGTCCAAATCACAGCGCTCTCAGCAGGCACCCAAGCTCTTCCCACCTAGCAGCATTCGGACAGAACTGGCCTCTACCTCATCCCGGGACATGTCCTCAGGATGCTGTCTTGACACCTTTGCAGCCAGACATGCTAGGTGCCCACACCCGGGCCCTGGGTGAGAGCAGGGCCAGGCTCCCTGCTAAGGAGCACACTCGGCACGGCGGGGGCAGCGAGCTCCACGGGGCCAAGGAGGAAGGCCAGACCCTTTGCTCTGTTTGCCAAAGGAGTGAGAGACTCGGGAGAAAATGGGGAAAATCGAGATTAAAGATATTTGGACATGAATCCTGAATTACAAAAAAAAAAAAAAAGTCCAGTTCTATGCATAGAATAATGAGTATTAAAAACACATTTTCTAAAAACATGGTTAAACCTGGATATCAGAACCTGAAGCAAATTGAGACAATTAGTTTTCATTAATTGGTAGAGGGTTTTAGAATCAATGAGTAGGTTTCGATTTCATGCAAGAAACCATGAAATGCTACTCAAAGGCTACAAGGAAAAACACTGTCAAAAGAGCAATTGATCAACATGATTTTTTGGTGGGCCCCGCTTTATTTCCTACCTAACTTTATACATACATGCATATAGTTGGGGAGCAAAAGAATTAAAAGGTGACAAAAAAGTGAGAAACAGCAACTGCTTTCTAGAAAAGAAACATTCTATTTAAATGTGTATAGTGAATGGCTAGTACTATACATTTTTTGAGAAATGATTTAGTAATCACAGCAAGGACAGTCATGCTTTATAATTATAGTTTTTCCATTTACCGTTTTTTTTAGAAAGGCTGGAGGTACATTTAGAAAGTGACCCCGAGGTCAGAAAAGCTTGGGAGAGCAACAAAACAGGTATCTCAAATCTAGTTCTTTATTCCATTAATCAAAGTTTTATGGGTTTGGGAAAGTTGTGTTACAGTACACAGAGAAGAAAAGAAAGATCAAGAGAATTCAAAGGATTTATTAAAAGTTCAGACAGTAACTCTGACTAGTGTTTTAGCTAGATAGACACAATTAATTAATTGTAACATTGTGAAACTCTAAAATGCTGAAAGAACGTGCTCATGCCTGCAATGCAGTAATGTAGCAAAATACTTATAATCTTTCAACCACCAGGAGCTTTTGTTGGTTTTTGAAACTAATCCACAGCTTGACACAGATCCTAGGGTAATGGAGCACTGTTCTTTGATTGAAATAATAACTAAACATTGCTGCGCTAGCCTGGTGGCCTAATAGAAGTCTGTCTCTCTGAAACTCGAGAAATTCAAGTTTGGAAACAAACTGAGACACTGAGCTCTAGTTTGTAAGTCCTTCAAGAAAAGCCTTTGACATGGAATATGCCCTTTCCAGTTAACATGGCCAAAAATAGACATAAAACTTCTGCCTTTCTTCCAAATAATGAGACAATGAAAGCAAATCATTTTCTTCAGTCACTAAAAAGTTACTAATAAGACAACAGTATATTGTTAATTATCACGGAGAGTTTAATACATGTCATAGGAAAAACTAAGTATTTCAGAAGTGACCCATTCCCCTGGCTTTTTTCCATCTTGGTATGAAAATCTGAGCAAAATATAGTTTAATCATTGTTACAAATAAAGTTGATTCATATATTTTGTCAATTTTAGTCATGTGAAAATTTTCAAAGTATTCAAAAGCGCACTAAAAATACCTGAATACACACACACACACACACACACACACACACACACACACACAAAATTTACTGGAAAAAAAATGTTCTATATTATTTTGTTTTATTTATGTACCTTCATTTGAAAAAATGATAAGACCACCACAACAGAAGGTTTATTTTAATAATAATCATCTTTAGGTTGTTTGCAGTTATAAATACACTCTAATTAAATTCTAAAAGATAATTGCAATAAAATCTCTATTGTGTGTCCTGATAAATTTCAAAAAACAAAGAAAATATACCATCACTACTTATCAATATCTACAAATCTTGTGGAAACTGCTAAGCAAAACTTAGATGAAAAAAAGACAGGAAAATCATGGAGAGCATTAAATATACCTGAGGCTATAGGCAAATTATGATTTTATGTTTTAATACAGTGTTTATATTAAAATATTTTTACTTGGTGTCTCTCATGTGACACTATAAAATCACTTTATAAACATGTTAGTAAAAATGATACTCAAATGACAACTGAAACAGCCTGCACACTGTCACAAATGTGAAGTGCTGACATTTTTTATCATTACATTGTAAAGCATAAGCTGTGAATCTGGGTGGGAAGCAGAGAGAAAGTAAAAAAAGTCTTCAAGTTAAGTAATAATAGTAGTCCTCCTAAATAGAATTCCAGGAACACAACTAGAGTTGGTTAAATCAGTAGGTTAACAATGTCTGGAACCCACATTATTTCCATATTTCCTTGCTGTTATCCTCAATATACTGGGAAATGCCTCCATGTTAGAAAGTTGTCTACAATAATTCTAGGCATTCAAGCAAAACAGTGAAGAGCTTTTTATTTTATACATTTCTTTTTGTGCCCCAAAGAAATCTTTTCCAGGGTACATCCTAAAGACTCACCTCTCAGTACTCACTAGGCATAACTGTATCATCCAACCACACTTAACCAATCATAGGCAAAGAGAATGGGTCTACCATGACCCATATCTGGAATGGAATGTGGCTGTTGAGTCTTCTTAAGCACACGGTTGGAAGAAAAATGTGAATTCCTCAATAAAATTAAAATTTTGTTTTAAAGGAAGGGAGTGATAAGCGGTTATTGGATAGCAACTAACATGGCCTGTGATTAAAGTTTATTGGGAAATATGAAAGAAAATAGTTTACAGCCTCAAACAGAAGCCCAAATACATTGTTATTCCAAACGTGCCATTATTTAAAATATTTCCCATGCTTGCTCAACAGTTAACATGTGCCGAGGTTCAGAGAATAATATCATTGCTTTTCTCAAGGCATTATTTTACATCTCATAATGAAGCCCTTGTACAGAAAAGTTCCATAAAATTGTAATAGTGAGCTTGATTTTTATATGTAGAGGTACCAAGAAGAGACACATGAAATTACACTCGATTGTTTTTAGTTTCCTCTTCTACCTTTAGCTGGAGATATTATAGAATAAATAACCCGATGGCCTGCCTATAGAATATATGATAAGGTAATGTCCTTCATTGGATTGTCAGGCAATAAAATATATACAACTACTGCCAAGGAACTGGTCACTTTTGAGCTATAACAAATAGACATTCAAACATTTCCTGTGATCGCTAAAACTGGTGGTGATATTTCTATACCACTAGAAGTATTTACCTCATGTCATTCTTCCTGAAAGATACAGACCTGTGTAGGAAAACTTGAAACAGAAAGTCAAGAGATGGAAGTAGAGCTCAAGAGAGGGGAGAGAGAGAGAAAGGACTGGGGGCCAGACAGGCAACGGGAGCTGTAAGAGTACACCTGTGTATTGCCAAGCAAGTGTTACTTGATCTCTTCCTCATGTCCATCTTTGTTATCCTCAACAGTAAAACCAAAATTTTTAATGAAGTTTAAAAATTAAGAGCAATAGCAGAAATACCATATCAGACAAAGAATATAGGCTTTGACTTAAGTTTAAGACTTAAGTTTCAAATGGCCTCTGTGTTCAAAATCTAAATTCTGTCAGCTTCAGCTAACTTTCCCCCAGCTATTATAGAGCAAATCCTGTTACTTGTGTCTCACAGAATTGATGAGAAAATTAAATGATATAAAATATGTGAAAAACAACACAAGTATTCCATAGAAAGCATTTTCTTTCTTCCTTTGTATTGTAATCATTTCATGGTAGCAGGTTCTTCCCTGTTTTTTTTGTTTTGGTTTTTTGGTTTTTGGTTTTTTGTATTACTATCCCCACTATTGTAGGAGTGCCACTACTAGTTCAGAACAAATGGCAGAGCCAGGGCCATGACATCATTCTAATAAATCTGTTCCTACAACTGTATTTCCTGGGATCAATAATGGAACTTGGTAGAAAACATATTCCTCATAACGAATTTTGTTTTATAAGTACCTGCATGGATAAACTCTAGATCAAATGTCAAGATGGTACAAAATTTGGATCTACAACCTACTAAGTGACCTTAGACAACTCACCTAACTACTCTAAAAATGGGGCTAATAAAAGTGCCTGCATGTTATGATGGTTATGACAATCAATGACGGAGAACATGTAACAAACTGCAACTGTGCATGGCACAACATAAGCACTGAATTCATGTAGGCTACTGCTAATGTCCTCTGACTTCAAAATGCATGAATATTCACAAGTCAAGATCATATAAAAACAATTTTACAATGATAAAAACTTAATTTTGATTCACATTCCAATGAATGGAATATAAATTTTGCAAAAAACACAAAAGGATTCACATTATCATTATATTACTCATTATCATATGTCTTGATTCCAAGGATATTTTGTTACAAGAAATATAATATGGTAAAGTCACAGCAAAGAAGAGATCCAATTGCATAGACATGACCAAAAATTTTAAAGGAGAAATTTAAATTTAAAATATATGGTCACTAAATTATCAGATTCGGACATTAGAGTTGGCAGTGTCTTGGAAGTCACCTTCTCTAACCCAAACTCACATTGTGAACGAAGGGCAAAACCAAGCCAGAATCTCTGTCTCTTCCCTGATATACTAAGCACTTTTACCTTTAAAAACAAAACAAAACAAAAAAAAACTAGCCCACCACACTCACATAGGTTCTTTAAACACATATTTGATCCCCCAAAGTATTTACTTTTTATTCTTACTGTTTAGTTACATTGAAATATCCAGAAATAGTATAGGATAAATAAAAGACAATCCAAGCGGCTCATAATACCATAGCTATTTCCCCATTACTTCATAATAAAAAATAAACACTTAGTAAGTTCACATGAGCAATGTTACATCTACGACTGCACTGGTTCCCTGGCCAAAGGTTAGTTCTGTTACATAGGAAATTTCTAGTTGTCAAGTAGCACGGTATATAAATAGGACTTTTGGTATATTATAGCAGCAATGCACTTAGATGGGTTTCTGTTTCTTAAAGAGAAGCATATCTGTTCCCAGAAAAGTATAATTTGTTTCCTTTTTCCTCATGTTATTTGCTGTTGACATCAAGCATCAATCACACATATCCATAGATATCATTCACTGAATAGAATAGAGGTTAAAATATTTCATTTTTTAACTTCTAAGTGTGATTTAAAATAAATAATACGTACTTGTTAAAAAGATCACAAGATAATTGAATTTTCAGAACACATGGCAAATAGATGTAATTTAAACTTTTTTTGTAAACAAGGAATACCCCTACCTTTCTCTCTGTGTGATAATGGAAGACCAAACGGACTTTTAAAACAAGAAATCCATGACTTGTAGAATCTTAGGAGACTCTAAACTCTGTCTTCCTGAATTCTAATTATTATCAAGGCATTCTGATAAAAACTGACAACTAGGCATGATCTTTCAATATACACATTTATTCACATCATAACTAAAATGAACAATGCATTTTCATCATAAAAAATTTGTAAGAATTATGTAATGTTAATAATTCTTATGATAAATCATTTTAGATAAATTCATATTTAAAACCCACTGAAAGATACAAACAAAACTAGTTCTGGCATTCACTTATGAAAAGTAATTCATTAGAAATGAGGTAATTCACTGGCAATTACTTAAGTATCTTACTACTTTTTATTGCTACTAAAAACTTGCAAGGTAATTTGCAGTTAAGCCTGTTATGCAACCTGCTAATATTTTTTTCCTAGAAGCAAAATATACTTTTGATAATCACTGTAATACAAAATACACAATCTAAGTAGAAAATAAAAGTATAATGAAAACATAGGCGTTCAATAAAATATTTCTTCATTTCAATACAGACCAATTATCATAGGTCTTTTAAAGTCTATGAGTAGGCTATGAGTGTGGGAGTTTAAAATTAAATTTCAAGTCTCATTGATATTCAATTCAAATTATAATTTATCAAGTATGCAGTATGTTTCAGGGACAAAAAAGAATAAAAAGATGGGTACAACATGAACCCTGCCCATAAAGCTGTAAACTCAATTGAGTTTAAAGATTGTGTCTAGCTTGGTCGTTGTGGATACACTGTCAGTGATCAACAGGAAGGAGATGCTTCATATATTTTTGAGAAAGTTATGAAGAAAGAATAGAAGAAGAAAATGAAGAGAATAAAGAAGAGAGGGGAGAGAAAGAAAGAGAGGGAGAGACAAACTTACCATTTAGTTGGGGAGACTGACATACAATTAGCTACAACACAAGAGACAATGTATGTGTAGTGTTAGAAGTAAATAGAGCTGTTATAACTCAAGATCATGAAGATTAATTTGGGCTGGGGGATCCAGGAAAGCTTCAGGGAGGAGGTAATATGTGAGATACCTTTTGAAATATAGGTAGAGATTTGGTTGATAGAACTGAGGAAGAAATACTTCAAGGTGAAAAGAACAGTAAGAAGATAAATTTGGAGCAAGTTGAGGTATTGGGAGGTCTTCGTAATATGGATATACCGTACTAGTCCAAGCACAGGTTAAGAGTGACAGAGCTAGGAAGGAAGAAGAGGCAAGAACATACAGAAGGGGACAGGTGTTAGATTATTTCAGAAAGAAAGTTGGATTTCCACATAGACTGCAGGTATGAAAAAAAGGACTTACAGATGATTATTACAGTCTGGAGTGGAAGACTACATGATAAACTAACTCCAGCGATGGAAACAGAAAGAAGAGAGGGAAAAGCAAGCTTGGGAGTTCACATTTCGAGCATTGGGAGTTGCATTTGAGAAATTTCTTGAGAGTAGATTTTAGCAGCGTATGTCTTAGGAAACTGTTAAAGGTAAATAAGTTTCCCAAAGAGCAAAGTGAGAGGCCACAGCAAAAGCTGTCAAAATCCAAAATCACCTGCGCTTATCTACACAGATAAGGGGCAGGTGGAGACACAGGATTGGGAAGGTAGGGTCAACGGTGGCTTTCTAGAGAACAGCATCCCAGGAAAATGGTGCAAAAGCTGGATTGTGAAGGCTCAGGGACAAATAACATGTGAAGAAAGGCAGCAACGAAGGCCCATTATTCTTTCAGGGGGCCTGATGAAGAGAAACTCATAGCTTCCTTGAGGCACATGTTTCTCTAAGCAGTGAAGGACTGAAGGTTTGGTGGGAAGAGGGGTAACGTTAACTGTGACTGGAGATTAAAGAAGCAAAAACGATAGGGAAGAATTAATAAAGGAAGAAAGAGAACGCATCAGAAGTATAGAGGAGGGGGAGGAAGCTCTTCCAGAGGGGAAGCATTCAGTGTGAGAAGAGCACCTGCTTTTGGTTGGGGCGTTATTTGGGATTGTTGATATTTAAACAAAGGCGTAAATTAACAGACTAATTTGATTCATTTTATTTAATGCATCTTTAAGAATGCAAAGGTAAAACTGGAATCATATACCAATGAGTTTTTTAGTTTGATATTTCTTTGCATCATAAAATTTTGAATACATTTTGAAAACATTTGAAGTATAATTTCAGGGAACTGCAAGCTGTATTTTTACTAGTATCTTACATACACACACACTCACACACTACCATGCATGCACATATACTCAGATTTTCATGTGTTCAGAAATATTATATCTATAATGTATACTCATGAGGCCAGCACCATGTCTTATTCAATATTTTATCACTGGCTTCTAGCACTAGACATTCACTAAATGAATAAACCCTTAGTGAATTTTTCCCTGAAGTTCTGAGGAACTACTTAATTGGAATTTGTCATGCTAGATTGTATTACAATTTAAGTTTCATATGACATAGGTACCTAATAAATGCTCATGATTATAAAGATTATATATGAGATCGTTGATTGGCCTTTAGAACCAGCAGGGCACTAGGCCACACAAATAGAAAGAAAGGTAAGGCTATCTCTTCTTCATCCTGATGATTAGAAAGCAAGTCCGAATGCTAGTATGAATTTTAACTCTGTCAGCACTCTGACCAATAGTTGCTCTCTCTTTTATTCCCTTCCCCACTGAAAACTATCTGCTATTTCTATAACATAAAATTAAGTCATTCCATTCCTCTGCTTTAACATTTTTGACATTGCTCACTGCCTACAACACAAGATCCAAATACCTTATTCACAGCAGGAGTATTGCTTTCATAATCTGTCCTTCACCTACCTCTCCAGATACACCACCAACTGGTCACTGCCCTGACCTCGCTTTATATTCTATGTAAATCCAAATCCACAGAGAACTATCTTTCACTTTTCAGTGTCTGATCCCTTTGCATTTACTGTTTTCTTTGCCAGGAATACCCTTCTCCTTTCTTCTATGCATAAATATCAACATCAATTATCACCTCCTAGGAAAAGTTATATTGAGTTACAAAGGCAAAGTTGATTGTGTCTTCTTCTACCTCACACTCTTAATTTTGCAGAAATCTCAATTATTGCTATTACGGAATTACGCTGTAATTATTTTTTACCAGTTTGTCCAACTACACTGAGTTCCTTGAAGACATAGGCCATGACTCATTACATTTTCTTGTGCTCTCCATAGATTAGGCATTCAGTTTTTGAATGAATGAATAAATGCAAACACTACTAAAAATATCTAGAAAATGTAGAATAGTGGACTGAGGTGGTCACTACAATACATAATTGAAGAAGACAGTTTAAGGACCAAAAATGTATCCAAATATTCTCACAGCTCAAAATAAATTAGACTCAGTCTTGCAACATAATGTAAGCCCAAATTATTAAAGTTAACAAAATCATACATTTGACTGAACGTATGAAATTGCGCATCTTTGACCAGTTTTAAACTATAAAATGAAAATTTCATGAGATTAACCTATTATCTAATGACAAATTTCACCTCTCTTACCAAATTCCCCTGGAGAAACCAGCACAATATACCTGGTCCCTACATTTACAGTCAAAAGTGCTCTTCCAAGTGTACTTACAAGAAAAAACCCTTGCCACAGTACCTACAAACATCAGCTCATTCTAACACCAATACCCTGCGTTTACCAAAGAACTAAAAGTAAACTTTAACAAAAGATCAACAAGAAAAAACAACTTAAGCCTGAGAGAAGTATGAGTGTCAGGAAATCAGCGCCAGGGCTGCTCCCTAATCCGTGATTTCCTCTCCTCTCAGAAGGCTAGTTCACGTTAGACAGAGCAAAGGCAGAAGCAGCTCTGCCCAAGTCCCGCAGGCTGTTACTTACGTGATGGTTCCACCTGACACCTGCAGTTATCTCACCCACTAGGACTGCACTGCCTTCTTCAAGTTTTTCCTTCAAGCACTTTCTTTCCTGATATGCTTGAAATACTGAAACATTAAGGAGGCAAAAACAACGCCTTAGGTTGAATATCCCTCTCTCTATATATATGTTCTGTCTATGGATCTATCTGCCTACATATACCAAGAGATTTGTCTCAAAGAGTAAACATATTTCTGAAATATGCATTATCATTTATTCTAAATGCTATTTCTCAGAGTTATAAAAAATTTTCAGAATTGACAAATTACATTGACTTTTCAACAAACATGAAAAGAACACCATTTAGAAAGAACTGTGTGTTCAAAACTATAGTAATCACTATATTAAAGTTGTACTACACCTATAGAATGTACAAAGTGTATACACACACACACTATTTGAGAGAAGAGAATGAAGTGCAAAGGAATACTTAACAGCCTAAAATTATACAACAAATAAATGGGGCAGTCAGAAATTCAAACTGGATTTCCCTAACTCCAAAATTCACACTTTTTTTTTAATATATCTTTATTGATTTCAGAGAGAGGAAAGGAGAGGGAGAGAGAGAGAGAGAGAAACATCAATGATGAGAGAGTTATTGATCGGCTGCCTCCGGCATGCCCCAGACTGGGGATGGAGCCCTCAGCCCGGGCATGGGCCCTGATCCTGAATCGAACCCCAATCACCTGGATCCTAGGTGAACACTCAACCGCTGAGCCATGCCTGGCAGGGCCAAAATTCACCCTCTTTAGTATTGCAATCGAAAAGGACCTCAATGAACTGAAGAGTGACCCCCCGAGGGCACAGATATATTTGGGAATTTAAGTTTTCATAAATGTTGAATTTCGCAAATGTTGCACTTCGCAAATGTTGAATTCACTTCAAACTTCAAGTATGAAATGCCAGTGTTCTGGCCATTATGTCACAAAATGATTCCAAATTACATAAAAGTAAATACAGGGAAGTTAGGAAAACAAAAACCATTCTAACATAGTGTAAAATGATAAAAATTTTATTTGATAAGAAGATGGGTAAAGAATGAAGGAAGATAGGCTTAGATGAAAAGATGGAGGCTTATCTCCTGTTAAAGAATAATTCTTACTTTGCCCCATGTACAGATGCCTGATTTTTCCTGGGCCCATATATCAATACTGATTTTGTATGTGGAATATGACTTCTCTTATGGCTTAGTCAACTTTAAAGAAAAGTTAAAGGTGCAAAATTAGAAATTTTCCAGAATGCTCATTTGAAACAATTGAAAACAACTTATTTCGCTTTCTGCAGGAAGCCTTCCCTGAAGGCTACCGTTGTGATGACCGCAGCCTCTGAACCTTTCAGCCCTCATTACCCGCCCCACTCGTACAGCGCATGTATCATGATTCTATGCCATGTTATTATGTTATCACTACTGATAATTACTCTATGAGTAAAATTTCTCTTCCAATAAAATATTGATCCCTTGAAAAAAGAAGCCAAAATATCATCTGGTAAACTCTTCTCTAAGGTATACCACGTTGACACTGGTGATACCTCGTTCTTAAAAAAAATTAAAAAGTTAGAAATGACATTTAAATTCTTCAGTGCTCTGAACAACAGCAGTCCTGAATGAAAATACTATTTTATTGTTTTCCCTCTCTCTTTTATTTTATTTAATTTGTTTCCAAGAAAACTTTATTAAATGTCACCCTGGTCTAAATTAATCAGTCAAAGAATAAAAGTTATTAAAGGAAATTTCTAGAAGGGTCACAACTCTTATGAAATATACAGAAATAAAGAAGAAAATTAAAAGGTAATTTTTATTTGCCCAATAATATAAAGAGTTTGACATTTCCCTGACACACTTCAAAATTTATCATTAACAAGTTTTTCTAAATTAAGCTGTCTGGAATTTAGGATATGGATCTTCATTTAGAAGCAAACTGTTCTTTCGTCTTTCTTCTCATTCGATTCAGTTCAGTTCATATTGTCTTTGACCTATTGTCAACCATATTGTCATTGGTACACTACAATCACACCAGTCTTGAGTGTGATTTCATAAAGTTTTATCATTCCTTCTTCATTCCTTCTTCATTCTGTATTGTTCCTCATTGGATGCCCTAATTATACTTCTGTTCAACCGAAACTGTGGTTGACAGATCAACTGTCTCACTCTTTGTTTTCCTTAATTTGATCATTACAACATTTCTTTTTTCTACTGAATGGGGCATCTGGCCAAAACTTCTTTTTCTCAGTAGATAACTTCTTCTGAGAAAATAGCTAACTGAAATGTTTTTTAAGGCCACCAGTCTAAGTGTAGTCTAAATTTTCTCTGAGTAGTTTATCTTATCAAAAATTTGAATACATTTTTTCTAGTCAATGAAACAGTTTTCAATTTTATTTAATAAGTGTATTTTTATTTGTTTTTCCCTTTCACTAATTTTTAGTTTAAAATATTTTTTAATTTAAATATTTTTTTATTTTTCTATTAAATGTGACATACAATATCATATTGGTTTGGGGTGTACACTCCAATGATTAGACATTCTATAACTTACCAAGTGATCATACCAATAAATCTCTTGCACCCATCTGACACCATACATGGTTATATTTCCATGACTATTCTGTAACAACCCATTTGTACATCTTAATCCCTTCACCTTTTTCACCTACCACCTAACCTCCCTCCCATCTGGCAACAGTCAAAATGTTCTCTGCATCAATGAGTCTGTTTCTGTTCTGCTTGTTTATTTTGTTTTTTAGAGTCAATTATTGATAGATATGTGTTTATTGCAATTATAGTGTTCATATTTCTCCCCCATCCCCCTCCTCCTCCCCCTTGCCCTCTTCCTCCTCCTCCTTCCCCTTCTCCTTCTTCTTCTTCAAGAAGACCCTTTAACATTTCATGTAATACTGGTTGGGTGGTGATAATCTCCTTTAGCTTTTTCTTGCCTGGGAAGCTCTTTATATGTCTGTCAATTCTAAATGATAGCCTTGGGTAGAGTAATCTTGGTTGTAGTTGCTTGATTTTCATCACTTTGAATATTCGTAGCCAATCCATTCCAGCCTGCAAAATTTATGATGAGAAATCAGCTAATAGTTTTATGGGAGCTCCCTTGTAGGCAACTGTTTTTCTCTTGCTGCTTTTAAGATCCTCTCTTTATCTTTAATCTTTTGCATTTTAATTATGATGTGTCTTGGTGTGGGCCTCTTTGGTTTCATGTTCTTTGGAACTCTCTATGCCTCCTGGACTTGTACATCTACTTCTCTCACCATGTTAGAAAAACTTTCTGTCATTTGTTTCAAATGAATTTTCTATTTCTTGCTCTCTCTCTGCTCCTTCCAGTATCCCCATGATGCAAATGTTAATATGCTTAAAATTGTCACAGAGGCTCCTTACACTATCCTCATTTTTTTTTGGGGGGGGGGGATTTTTTTTTTCTTTTTGTTGTTATGACTGGGTGTTTTTTCTTCTTTAAATTCTAGATTGCTGATTTGATTCTTGGCTTTGTCTACTCTATTGTTGATTCCCTGTAAATTATTCTTCATTTCAGTTCATGTAACTTTCATTTCTGACTGGTTCTCTTTTATGGTTTCCATGTCCTTTTTTATGCTGCTGAAGTTCTTGCTAAGTCCATTGAGTATCCTTATACCCAGTGTTTTGAACTCTGCATTTAGTAGATTGCTTGTCTCCATTTTGTTTAGTTGTTTGCCTGGAGTTTTATTCTGTTTTTTGATTTGGGACACGTTTCTTTGTCTCTTTATTTTGGAAGCCTCCCTGTGTTTGTTTCTATGTATTAGGTAGAGTTGTTACATCTCCCAAGCTTGGTAGAGTGGCCTTATGTAGTAGTGTTCTGTAGGATCAAGTGGCACAATCTACCCAATCACCCAAGGTGCACTCTTTTGTGTGGGTTATGTACCCCTTCCTCTAGTAGTTGAGCTTTGATTGCTCTTGGCACGTCAGGGAGGGCTTTACCCTCATGCTGATCAGCTACCAGGACTGGCTCCAACCACCAACCACCATGGAGGATCAGCTGTGCAGGAGCCCATGCCACAAAGCAGAGCTTACTTCAACTGGGCTTAGGTGCTTGCCCAGCTGACACCTGAAGTCTGTCTCTTGTGGAGGTGATTGGGTGGGCTTTGATGTGGTTTGAAGCTGTCCACTGGGTGAGCTGGCTCATGGGCCTCCCACATTGTGCAGGCCAACGTCAGCCAATGACTGTGTTCTGCTAGGGGCCATCTGACATGAGCTACAGAGATCTGCAAATGGTTACTACTTGTGCTGGATTTGGAAGTGAGGCCAAGCTGTAAACCAAGGCCCACTGCTGCTAGTGCTGGGCCTGGGGCCACTTAGTAAGAGGTATGGGTATACCAAAGAGAAATGCTGCTTGTTTGCAACTTGTGAATGTTTGACATATTTTTAGAAAAGTTCTTAAGAAGGAGTGAAGAAAGATAGTTTGCATGCAAAAGTCACTGCTAACAGCTTGGGTGGGTGGGCAATTTGGTTGGGGCTGGGTCTCAGGAAATTACCAGAGTAGGGAGAACATTGAGAACCAGTTTGATGGAGTCTTAGATATGGTGCCTGCCTACAAGCAATATAAGGGGTGGGCACAGGAGGTCTCAGGAAAGAAACAATGGCCTCTGCCAGCACTTTTGTCTGGCAGAAATCTGCCCCCATCCCCCAAGCACTTGCCCTGATGCCAGATAATTCAGTTCCTTTCCTGTATGTCTCTGGTACCTTTCAAGCTGCTGGAGCTTAGAGGGAATGAGTTTGAGTAAGTCCATGCATGGCCCTTTTAGAGGAATTGCTTGGGACTCCAACAGCCCTCTGTCTCACTCAGCCACAATCTTCACTGGCTTTTACAGCCAAGAGTGATAGGGACTTCTCTTTCTGGCACTGGAACCCTGGGCTGGGGGGCCTGATGTGGGACTGGGATCCCTCACTCCTCAGGGGAAACCTCCACAGTCGAGATAAGCTTCCCCATTTTTATCTGCCATTCATGGGTCTTTTAAAATAAAAACATCTTCCTATCTCCAAACATTTCTGAACAGTCATAATAAGGCATAATAAGATGGGCTGTCAGGCCGTATATATATGTTCAAACACTGTCTCCACTACTTCTTAGCTATGGATCTTGAGCAAATTAATGAACTTGGGACTTGGATTTTTTGTTAAAATAGTATCAATGGCATGGACTGTATAGGATTCTTGTGAGAAGTGAATGGCAGGCAGGATATATAATGTCTCCTAGTCCAGTGTCTTGTATATGCCTGGTATTCAGAAAATGCCTTTCCTTTATCTTTTTTCACAATTTCCTCTGATGCTCATTTGACTTTCTCATGCACGTGTACATGCGCGCACACACACACACATACTCAGACACACACACAGAGTACAAAATGTTATTATGCACCAAATCTCAAAATAATTAACATACAAGTCTACCTCATGGGCTTAATTTACTTTCCAAAGCACACTTATGAACTTAAATAATTCTAGACGAAGTCTATAAAAATGTACTTAGATACCCAGTCCTGAGGGGAAAGACTAACTTCTATTAAATACTCTAACACCATAATGAGAGTGTTCAGTGACTCAAAATAAATATTTCTGAACCTTAACTTTGGCATCTTAAACTTTGGTATACCTATAAGTCACTAAAAGGTATAATGTTTGCAAATATTAATTCATAATAATCATATATCTATTTATAAAATTGGATTATATAAATCAATTCTTAGTCTGAGACAATAGAAAATATTCATTGTTTACATTGCATATTATGCATTGTATGTTTCCTGTGACAGAATCAAAACTATTTGGAATTTGAATAACCAAAATTCAGTATATATTTATATAATGTACATCAAATCATAGTTACTTATTTTAATCTCCTTCACTTGGACTGAATATTCTTATGTCTGAAATATTAGCATCAAAGGTATTTTGAGCATTTAAATATTCTAAAACTTATATCATTGAATTCCTAAAACTGGAAACTCTATGATTTGAAGGATAAGTTTTGCTGGCATATTTTCATATTGCAAAGAAGTTATACACAAAAATGCACATTATTTCAAACTTTGAGGGCCTCTAAAAATGTCTCTGTGAAACAAACACACACACACATTCTTGACCAATGTGTAAGTTTTTAATTTTTAAAATACCTTTTCAAATTCCAAATTTGTTTTTTTCTTAAGAGAAAAATCTGAATATTAGCCCAATTTTTCAATTTTAGGGTGTCAAAAATCTCAGAAAAGTTCATTAATACCTTTAGGGCAATACCTTTTAACCAGAGTATGAGCATCTTAGATCCGTAATATAAAGAATTGTACTATCTCTCTTTGTAACCAAAATATGCATCTATAACTTAACTATGAGGCAGAAATTAATTTGCATAATGAATACCCCAAAAGTGAGAGAGAAGGAAGGGGGGGAGATAAGGAATAGGTAAGGAAGAAATGAAGAAGAAGGGAAGGGAAGGGAAGGGAAGGGAAGGGAAGGGAAGGGAAGGGAAGGGAAGGGAAGGGAAGGGAAGGGAAGGGAAGGGAAGGGAAGGGAAGGGGAGGGGAGGGGAGGGGAGGGGAGGGGAGGGGAGGGGAGGGGAGGGGAGGGGAGGGGAGGGGAGGGGAGGGGAGGGGAGGGGAGGGGAGAGGAGGGAGGGAGGGAGGAAGGTCTTGTATATTCCTTTAAAATGTGGAATACATTTTAAAGCGTGGCATAAAGTCATGCTTTTGACTCTTACTAAGGAGAGTCATCTCACAAACTTACAAGCAGATATTGTCACATTAAAGCAATTCCAATGCTCTAATAGAAGGTTATGTATTTGCAATGAAAAGTTACTTGAATTTCACACTATAGGGCTGTTAGTGATAAGTAATTATACAACTGTATTTCCAGTGATGGAGTCTCATTGCTGTGCTTGTTCCCTTCCCAGTGGAAAATATCTTGTGAAGCAAAGAGTGGCTAAGGGATTCAAGAGGAGAAAAACACATACCATAAAATATAATTAAAAATTGTGGAGGCTGCATATGACAAGAATAACCATAAAAAACAGATACAAACCAGCTGGCTGTTAACAACTTCTGAGTTATAAAAATCTTAAACCTGCTGTAAAGCACTCAATTCGATTTACATAACCACAGAGCTGACATTCCTTTTAGGCTCCTCTGTTGGGGATTATTTTGACATGTTTAAAAGCAACATAAAAAGCAACTGTGAAAGGAAGACATGTATCATCTTACATAGGAATTCATTCCTGCCTTAAGACTGGACTTTCATACTTTAATCTGAACCTCTTTTCTTGAACTGGAAAATATCTTTAATGGACACTGGCTGTCTGATTTTACAGCACTATTCTTCAGATGCTCATATTTCTAGTAACATTGATGTTTTCTCTGTGTGTGCTGTGTATTTGAGTCAATGGCCTTACACAATTTCAGCTCAGTGGTACCCAGCCAGGAACCAATATACATGGTCTACAAGAAGGGAATCATATTTTGCTCAACCATGACTGAAACAACTATAATTTCTTAGAAACCTAATGATGCAAACAGCATTCTACAAAACTAACATAGCTTGCTGTGGGGAATTAAAAATAAACAAAATAAAATAAAATCAATCGTACATTGAGTGAAGTTTTGATGTATAAGTGCTGGCAGCCGAAATTGCCCAGAGCACAAAATGAGCTTTGCCGTTTGATAATTTGCTTGCACTATGTTGCTACATGCAGGGCATTTTATGCCTGACTTATATTTAGTCCAGTCATCTGCTTAATGTTAGAAGGGTTATAATTATATACAAGGGTTTGCCCACGTAGCATGTCAATATTTAAGAGCTGACATAAAATATGTATATTTGTTTGACTTTAGCCATTAGAAATATTTTTGTAATAATCTGATCAACGGTTATAATAAATCACAAAGCCATTCTATTTTTGCTAGGAATAAGGCAAGCAAACGTATTAGGGTCATGTGACAATAATGGTCCCTTAAATGAATACAGTAGAAAGAGCACAGGCATAGGGTTATAAATTCAAATTCTCACTCTACCATTTTCTAGCTGTTCTGAACTTGAGCAGCAAACCCGAGTCCCAATTTCCTCACCTGTGAATTGGGGTTTTATTATGTATCACAGAGTTACTGGAAAGTAATATGATATAATGTATGAATGTGTAAGAAATAAGTTAGAATTTTAAACAAGTTTCTAAAATAATTTCTTATTTTATGTATAAGTTGTTTTTTATGCTAGGTATAGTAACTCTCTTAGTTCTTTAGCTTGTGTTATTATTTGGAAAAGAAATTACCATTGAGGAAAAAAATCAGCTAAATTTGGTATGGAAGAAATAATAGTGGGTTCAATTTTAGTCACTGACAAGTTTGAAATGACAACGGGAAATTCAAGTGCGAATATCCAATATCTAGTGATGATACTGGGGAGGATGTAAAATAATTTGAAGAGTATCATGGATAAAAGTGATGATAATAACGAAAAAGGATATAAGATCATTATAGAACAGAGTCTTAACAATAAAAACCAAAAAAATAAAATTTTAATTCTATCAGTTTTTCCTAATTATATATTATAAAGTATAACAGTAAATATGAACTTAACCACTGAAAAATATCTTAGTACATGGTAAAATCAATTTCCTAAGAGCCTTTAAATTCACTTTATTAGGTGAAATAAAATGCTTTTATTTTTTTGTTGACTAGATCTGCCAAAGGATAAATTTAAGTATCAAGAAAGAAGAATGAACATTACTTAAACAGTGCCCTGGAATGCTACAGACATTTTTGCACAATAGAATGATTAATGAAATCATTCTCAAATAGATAATCATGTATAAAATTACCCAAATTAATACATCTAAGTATGATTTAATCAAATTTGTGTATTTCAGATTTTAAACAACTCATTCAGCAATTATATTGTTCCCCTATAATAATGAAAAGGAATATAAATGTGTGTAACTTGCTCAATTATATGTTTTTAAAATAATATATCAAATGAAAAGTTTTAGGTAAAATGACTCCTTGAAATTAAGTTCCTTTTTAGCTTGCTAAATAATTTTTGAATTTATCAAATCTTAGAACTAATAAAAAATTATAATACTTATAAGACTATTCTAAATGTAAAAATAAAAAATCTTGTACAACACACCCTGGAGAGAATAGTCAAGATATTTGCAATGAATATCAAAGTCTAGGAGTCCAAATAGCTCCTCAGTGGGCTAATATTTGGACCTTTCTTTTTTCCACCTCTAACTTTTTCTTTCATGACTGATACTCATTTTTACAGTCCTACCTTCTAGAACAATGGAGAATTAATCCACATACTTTATTAAATATCAAAAGACAGTGATCATGCCTCTCCCTTAAAGCTCCATTGTTTCCTAAATATTTTCATTCCCTTCGACCAATCTTAATAAATTAACTCCTAGTTTCAATTACCCAGTTTGAACAAATTGTTTTCTATCATGATCTTTCAAGACACAATAACCATAAATGGACACAACACTGTTGATATGGTGTCAGCAAACAAAGCTGCTGCCAAAACAGTGTAATATGTAGAGCTCATTAACACCTGCATTATTTATCAAATTTAAAGTGGACTTAAGTGAATAACCATATTTGCAACAGTACATTGAGATTTTATTCCCAGATGCAAAAATCATACTTAGGTTCAAAATATCAAATGTTGTTAAAAATGTCCAAGGTGAAATGGATTGGTGAGTACTTCTGTTCAAAAAAAACCCTGATAAAAAACAATAACCCTAACTGGATACAATGCTGTGAATAAGCATGCAAGGCTATTGCAGAGTGATTTAGGAGACAGGCTTGGCAGTCAGGGTAACAGTTTTGAGCATGAAAAATCAGTGTCAAAATTTACTCAACTGTAAAATGGAAACCATAACAATGACACAATATTATGGGGATTAAATAAACTAATAGAGGTAAAAGAACTTAGTAAATGAAATATAATAAATCCCTATAGATGTTAACAATTACTAATCCTCTAATGATCTGAAAATTACACATCCATTAACCAACCAATGATTGCCTCAAATCTTCAGTCACATCACACAGTTTGTGATCAGTTTAAAACCCTATCTTTATTTTTTTACAAAAAAAAGTTCTCAAATTTATTTTTCAGATACTTGTACAAATAAATTTTGAGTTGAATCATACACATTTAAGCCAATATCAAATGCCATGTTTCACAATGATAACAATGATCATCCCCTTAATCCTTAGTTTTCTCTTCCTCTTTAAAAATCCTACAGTGCCCAGCTGGTGTGGCTCAGTGGTTGAGCATTGACCTATGATCCAGGGGATGGCAGTCTGATTCCCAGTCAGGGCACATGCCAGGGTTGGAGGCTCCATCCCCAGTGCGGGGTGTGCAGGAGGCAGCCGATCAATGTCTCTCTCCCATCATTGATGTTTCTCTCCCTCTTCCTTCCTCTCTCTGAAATCAATAAAGATGTATTAAAATAAATAAGTAAATAAATAAATAACCTACTGTACTTCTGTATAGCTGTTTTGGTAATTTCCACTTTAATTTTCAATTACAGTTTATTGAGTGACAATGTCATTCATTTTTGTAACCCCTAAAACTCATGATAAATATTTGCTGAATACATTAATGATTATTTCTAAAGTATATATTCTACAAGTGACTTTTCATATAGTTATGATTATGTTTCATGATAAGTATAACAAATATTCATTTCAGATTAACTATAAATTAAAGTATCTAGTGACTATATATCCCTCACTTAGAAATGAGAGATGTGTGTGAATATTTGTGCTTGTGTGAGTAACTTCTACATCTGAAAAAGGCATTCATTAGAAGTAGATGCAGGAATTAAAATCAGAAAGAGCAGAGACACTAATTCAAGAATATCAATCGGTTATCTTTCGCTCCTTTGTTTCTCTAATCAGACTTTAGCTTCTGCTTAACACAGGTTTCACCAACAACATGGACATTTAAACTGCTTTAAATAAAACTCAAGAAGAAGGAGAGAAGGAAGAGGAAGGGAGAGAACCAAAAAGCGAGTTTGAGAGGACAGATAATTCAGGTTCCGGGAGCAGGGCCTGGGTTCATATGAAAAATCTGAACAGATCTTTAATGCAGCTGGAAAATGTCTTCTAGTCAAGGATTACTGGAAAAAGGAATCAAGAGTTGACAACAAAACAATTAAACATAAACTATTTTATCACTGAAATAGAGAAAAACTCAGGCTCAGAAATTTAAGGGAATTGCCAGTGTCATATACATATTTAGTTGTTTAATCAAGGACTACGTCCCGTTAAGAGCCCAGTTTTATAGATTTCCAACTAGTAGATTCTCTAACTCTCTATTAGGTTTTTAGAGTGAATACAAATAAAAAATAGAGACTCTAAGTTGTTCACTTTTTTTAAACCAATTCATCATTCATTTTCTAATACTTGATATAATTTGCATGGCCACCTCAATGTAGCCATGCAGATTTCCAAAAAGTGCATTATGTAAAGTTCATTAATATCCACATAATTTTTCAACTCTAAAAGTGGTTGAAGCAATGGTACCTTGAGGTCTGATTCCCAGAAGTAAAATTTTAGTTAGGTTACAAATACCAAATGCTATTGTTAAAAGTCTCCTGTGTGAAATAGATTGGTGAACACACGTCAAAAAAAATCATGATCAAACCTGGCACTCTTGTTGACAGACTTTGTAGTGAGGTCGAAGGTGTAATTAGGCCAGAAAATTACTTTCTCACTACTAGACTTGTTCCCTTCAGGTCCTGAGTTATCAGTCCAGAAAATTTCATTAAACACTAAATTCACTTTAAGACAACTGTCAAAATTAAGCAGGGGTGAGTCAAGTCAAGGTCCTAATATTCAAATCTTTCATTTGGATTTTGAGATTCATTGTAAAATAAAAAATGCAATAGGTTAATTCTTCTATCAAGACTCAACTTTTTGTGAATTTCAGAAACAACTTTTTCCCTTTAGAAAATAGAGTACAGCAAAATAACAAAATAAATGTAGAATTTGGAAGCTTAATAGCCATAAATTATTGAAATAATTTCTATACCCTGTTCATTAAGAGCTTAATGTGAAAATGGTAAAAAAATCAAGTATGTATTCACAATTATTATAGATATAAAGCAAAAAGGACCAAAAAAAATCTTAAGGCTGGGTTCTGGAGATTGATATGAAATTTGGAGTCACACTAATGATGGAACTGTGAATTCACCATATTTGTTATAAAATAATTCTGAGATTGCTATAACATATTTATAAACAACTGGTTCACTGCATTTGAGAAACAGCAACACAGAATATTCTAGTGCATAATTAGTAGTTAGGTGAAAAAGCACTCAGCATTAAACAAAAAGGAAATACATGTTACATGACAGTGAAATTATGAGTGACATTTTTCTATTTTTCAAAATTTTACAATAACTTAAGAATTATATATTGAAAATACAGCTTCAACTATTTTGCCAATTATATCACACAGTTTAGGGTTTGATAAAATATAGTGGAAGTATTTCTACAATTCTTGGAGCCCAAGAGCCTACACTCAACTATGCTTGGATGCCGATTGTTACATTGCTTCAACCAAGTAATCTATCAATTGCACAAATAACTAATAATGTATAGATTTACTAGTGAGGAAGAAGGTAAATAAAGAACAGAAGAATGAGGGATTAATAGAAGTTAGATTATTTTTGTCAATTATTTAGGGTAAAATAGTATGTTTGCTACTTATAGGTAACTACACTGTGCTTAACTATTCATAAAGTAAAAAATAACTCCAATAGCATAAAAGACTTGTCAGTCGGTTAACATTACATCATTTAGCAAAGTGAAATGTTTAAAAACAGGATAAACAGGCTTTTCCATGCAGACTTAATAATGAGATAGCTAAGTTATAATTAAAATTCAAACATAGTAGCTTATTAAGCAACTAAGCTTGATCATGGATTTTGAAATATAATTTTTAACATCTCTCACTCTATCCTTTTGTTGCTTCTATACTAAGCCTCCAAATCATGGTGCTGAACATCTCAACAATTTAAAATATAACTATTTTTTTATTATTTATTTATTTATTTTTGTTAATCATCACTTGAGGATATTTATTCCATTGCCGTTTAGAGAGAGGGAAAGGGAGGGCGAGAGGGAGAGAAACATTGATGGGCATCTGTTGGTTGCCTCATGCACGAGCCCCAACCAGAGATGGGAATTGAACTTGCAACTCAGGTATGTGCCTTTGACTGGAATTGAACCCAATACCTCTCTTTCCCCGGGATGACACTCTAACCACTGAGCAACACTGGCCAGGAATAAAATATAACTAATTTTAAATAATATTTAAGGTTCTACTCAGTATAACAGAGAAATATCATCAAATACCATATTTTAATATAAACTAGTGACTGGAATGTTGATAAGAATTTGATTTGTGACCAATGTGTAAAGCTGGGACCAGTTTTTCAAATTAGTCATGTTAATGAAACTTAGAAGTGTTCTGTAAAGATTTGATTCTATCTTAAATAAGAAAAAACTTTATTTCAATTCATCCTGTTTCAACTCTACTCAAAATATGGATGGTATCTAAAGAGATTATTGCAGTTCTTAGTAATAGCATGAATGCTACAATGAAAACATCCCTGAGTTCAGTCTCCAAGTGAGTTCTTCTTTTCAACATGAGCAAGTTATTTAAATTATTTGTGCTTATTTGGATGTAAAATGGGATAAAATGTACTGCTTTCAAAATTTGAAAAAAGAAATAAATTACATCTTTAGCTATTCATAAAGTTCATACCATGTAGTAGTTAATCAATAAGTGCTTGGACTCACCCTTACTTTAACCAATTAACTATATGGATTAATTAAATTATTTCTAATTTAACAATGTATTAACCAGATACCATACTAACAACTGAAGATACAATGGTGAAAAGTGTAGACATAGATGTTGATTCCATATGTAAAAGTACTTGGAATCTTTCAGTAAAAAAATAGATGTATCTGATAAGTTAGTTTTGTTTCTATTCATTATATAGAATGTATTATAGCAAATATAGCTTATAACTTTGAGTAAATCTATAAAAGAGACATACAAGAAGTATCATGTAGATAAACTCAAGCACCTATATTGAAACAAATTTCAAATATTATTCACATGCAAAAATATGTTTTTTCTGTTTTACATCTGCAATTTAGCTATACTCTTCTAAGCCACACTGTTCAGATAAATTAAAATGAACTTTCTAAAATGTTTTCTGAAAAGAAAAGTTCTCTTTGTATGTATTCATAAAGTTTCCAAATATATTACTTAAGAAATGCTCATTTTATTTAAGAAATCCATCTTAACTTATAGGAGAAATAAGAATTCAGTTGAAAATATGATGATCAGTAATTTTAAAAATGACATAAAAATATATCGAATTAATGAAGAATTACGCATGCTAGTTAATGTGACATTTTAGGGACAAAACTAAGTGAGATTAAGTAAAAAATAAAGCAGGTGCTGATGGCAAATTCTAGATACAGATGTTTTCATATAGAATAGGAATAAATATTTACTTGTGAAAGACTATAGCTCAAGGTATTTTCAATAATATTATGTGAAGAGAAACTGAAGGAAAAAAATGGCACACTCAAATCTTTGTATAGCTAAGATCTCACTTTAAATATATCCAATATTTACAGATAAAAGAAGCATGGACAGATAAGGATATTCCATGTCACATGTGTTTAATTATAATTCTGAAATTTAAGGCATTAACCTCAGAAGCAATAAATTTTCTTGAATTCAGGCCAAGAACAACAGTGGTCTAGGCAAAATTAACTGGATGGACAGTTAACTCATTCAAGGAAAAGTGAATATTACAGTTGAGAATATGGGATAGTGCATTAATGAATTATGATACTGATCATTTTTATGATCAATTTTAAGAAAAACAAAGGAAGCTATCTGCTTGTTTCATTAAAATAACAATATTGGCATTTGGGTGAAGTACATGTTTCTAAAATGCCTACCTTCCAAGAGTCCTCTCTTATTGATACATATAGTATTTTATCATAGATGATTGATGTGAAGATCATGGTAATTTCAAAAATTCATAGAATATTATTATGTCATGAAATCTATGCTGAGAAAGCAATTGGCATTATAAATCAAAAAGACAATTCATAAGGACAGGTCATATGGTAATGAGTTCTCCTTGAAGTGGTATGCTTAAATGTAATTTGTTCAATAAATAACTTAAAGGTTAGGTACGCTGAGAAGAATCTCATGCCCAAATAACTTCAAAATGCTGCTATAGTATAATATGAATAGATTAATTTTCTTGAAATTTAGAGATACTCGCATTTGCATTCATTTGAATCAACAGGGTTCCATGTAATTCTTCTTAAATGTTTTCTCCTAATATAATTCCCTAGACCAATTTCATTAAGTAATGACAATAAGTATTACAAAGGGTATTTACTGCTTCAATAGGTTGATAAATGTACCCAAATAGAAGAGCAGGATTTGAAAACATTCACCATGCTATATTTTTACATTTAGAAAATAGTTTTCAACCGGATGGTGTAATAGGGAAAAGAGGATTTCAAGAAATGACTTCTAGGGAATAATGCATTGTTAGATTAAAATTTTTGTTGATTTTAATACTGAATATTATAGATGTTTAAGAGAATCTTGATGATATAGCATCACATTTGTAAGTCTAACGCAAAGAGCAACTTATAATTTCATAGATCTTTGGAACAGACAGAGTCTTCCATTCTTTTTAATTCTTAAAAACTCAGCACTGTTTCTTTAAGTCATATCCTTATATCCCAGGAATCAAACTCTATCATTAGAAAACACATATAAAGAAAAATAATCACTCTACATGTTATTGCATTTCTTAAATAAAAACCAATTGGAATATGTTTGATGGAATGATACTTCTTTAAAGCATTTGTTTTAAGAGGCATTACAGTGAATTAAATGTGTATCACAAATATCTATATAGCATGATAATCAAAAAGTATTTGCTGATGTGAGAAGGGGACTGTATTAGAAGAAAAATATTTTGTTTGAACTAATTGGAATATACGCAACTGTTTAAAAAATTGAGGATAAGTTTACAATATGATGCCATAAACATAGGAAAGGACCCATCAGTATAGAACTGATAGGTTTGAACAGGAAGCTAAATAACTGGTTTTATTTTTTAACAAGGCAGAAGCCCTGTTTTGAAAATCATCATAATAAAACTAAATATCAGATGACATCTTGTTATATAAGACTTTGAAAGCATTTTGTGATACATTAGCTCATTTGTTCTTCACAAAGTCCCATCAAGTAGGAGATAAAGCAGATCTTCTGATGTTTGGTTTATAGACGACAAAGTAAGTATTTCAGAAGGCAGCTTGATGTAGAAAAATAACCGGTAAATTGGAATCAGGAAACTTGAACTGAAACTGACTCTAGCACACAATAGTGAAACTTGGGACAAGTCTCTTGGCATTTTCCCCCTCTTTGCTAAAATGGTGTTTTAGGGACCACTATCTACCTTGTGATGATTGAACAAGTGAGGCCAAATGGTATTAGTCCAGGTCACATTGCCAGCAAGTATTACGGAAAAGAATGAAAGCAGGACTTCTCAATTCCTTCTTAAGAGCCGTGTGAACACCATGCTGTCTGAAAAACACATGTCCTTTAAAGAGGATCATGACCACCTCCTTGTATTCTAAAATCAGCAAAGAGAAAAGAGAAATCCCTGGTGATGTTTTCTAGGAATTGGCCTTATGGAAACTTTAATTAAACTTTAATTAAAATGTGAAATGGCACAAAATATGATCTTGAAAGAATTTAGTCTACAGCTTATATCCTGAGCTATATATCAACAAGTGAACATGATAAAAAGCTCTCACATTAATTATACTGACTACTTTATTAATGAAGTCCAAAAGTGTTTATGTAATCTGATTCAATTTATTGAATTAGGTTACAGTTTTATCATTTTGAAAACAAACTTCATTGTTTACTTCTCAGTATATTTCAATTCATTTCAAACAAATAGTACAGCATAATCAATTGAAAGCCATCTCCATCTTTAAGGTCTATTATTATTTGTAGTGTGCATATTTCTGAAAGCAATACATAGGTTTGAACATATATTATAATAGTGATATGGCCTTTCATACCCATAAAGCTTATTTTGCCCACAAACAAAAATTTTTAAAAGAATTTATTGTCAGGAAGTCCTCTAAAGTAAACATATTATAATCAAACTCTAGTGTTAACAACCTCTATCAGGAATATGTATGGAGTACATTTATTTGAATTTAAATAATTTGCCAGGCTCAGACTTTCTAAACCTAAACTATACATTTAAAAAGTTATCAATTTTATTCTTAAATAGAACAGAGTTGATATGAGCAGGGGAAATCAGCAATAATAGTCAATAACACTTGGACCAACCTATTTAATTACAATAAAAATATATTATTTTCTAGTTTCTTCATTTGCAGAATTCTGGTATAAATTGTGTAAGTTGACATTCATGGCAATTCAACAAGAAAAATCACTTGGATGTAATAAAAATATATTTTTTACAGGTGGAAAAATAAATAATCAAAACATTTGACTGGCTTAATTATTACACATTAAAAAGTGGTGTGATTGGAAGATTCCTATGATTTTCAAGAATCGACTCCTCTCTTGGAGACTTTATTTTTTTTCAATTGGAAATTCAATTCAAAGTAATTTATAGTAAATTTCAAGATCTTTTATTTCAATTACTTTAAGAGTTCATGTCTCTTTACTATCATTTCTGATGCTCTTTACTGCTTAATATAATATTATTTTTTCCATCCACCTCCAAATCCTACCACAACTATAAGCATTACTTTATATTATATTCGCTGATTGCCATTTCTATTTATTAAATTTACAGCTACACACCCCTTCCTGGAATACTTGTGAATGAAGGGCAGAGAGAATAAAGGAGAAAAAAGAAGCATTAAAAATGTATTTTAGCCCTGCCGGGAGGGGCTCAGCGGTTGAGCATTGACCTGGGATCCAGGCGATCCGGGTTTGATTCCCGGTCAGGGCACATGCCCAGGTTGTGGGCTCAATCAATGACTTTCTCATCATTGATGTTTCTGTCTCTCTCTCTCCCTCTCCTTTCCTCTCTCTGAAGTCAATAAAGATACATTTAAAAAAAAAATGTATTTCAACTGAAAGTATTTGTTAGCTTACCACAGTCATAGTTTCACCCATGAGTTAACTATTCCATCCATGAAAACCAGTGTAACAAACAGTATAACTTATAACTTTCACCTCAAAAGTAATTTTTTAAGCTATCTTAAAAACTATGAAATAATATTAGAATATAAAATCCTGAAGGATGGGCACCATTTAAGTAGAAAGGCATGTCAAGTTTGGAAGAGTACTTCAAAGTAAAGTAAAGTAGACTCTCGAATTTTATAATTAAAAGGGAACAAGATGTTCTTATTCCATCTACCTCCCTCCAATGCAAAACTGCCTTCAGATTTCCCCAACAACAGTGGTTACTAAGAGAGGAAATGAATGGTTGATGGTCAAGGAGAAAGAAGACTATTTAAAAAACTATTCCTCTTTTTTAACATGAACAATATGACCTATAAAAATTAATTAAATATGAAAACTATGGCTAACAACTTTTCATCCCACTTTCTTCTTGAACCCTTCTGAAAAACTTCATGAAAAGTTTTATGAGTGATACATTCCACACTTAGATGGTTCTCTATACAGCAAGGCTCTTTCTTATGGAGGTCTATGCAGACTCTCTGTAATTATTGTCCATCAGCTAGATTTCTGTCCTCAGAAGAGCACAATATGAATCTGCTCTATCATCCTCCTTCAGACTCTCTGCACATCTTAAGACTAAGCATCACCATCATTTCCAAATCTCTGTTATTCTGGGCTGTTCTATTAATGCTCAACAGTTTGTCGATGCCCTACTAAAAATTTCATGCCATGACTGAACATAGTATTCCAGATGTCATTTGAAGTGCAGAGTAAAATTGTATTGTTTCCCTTTATCTGGATTTTGTATTCCTAACCATGAAGCTTAAGTTTATATGAACACTTTCAGAAGTTCTATACAAATAGAGTATCTTTTTCATTCAAGAAAAACAACCTACTCTGCTGTAGATACATTTGGAATGTTCTTAAAGGTGTTGTAGGACAAAAACCATGCAAAACAAGATAAACAGAATTATTTGCTTGGCCTTCTGCTCTGTCTCTGATAGGCTTTCCCCTCTGAGGCAAACTTCAAAGCTTTAATGCCTTCCCTTAATGATGTGCTCCAGGTTTGTTATTAAGGTATGTTGGTTTATATGATTAAATAACCAAATAAAATCCTTTGGTGTTTTTCATGCAGAATGTTTTCAAATCAGGTCTTAAGATCATTCATGACTAGAATGGTAAATGTTTTAGGACACTGAATGCAAAGTTTTATTAATACTGCTATCTTTCTGACATTTGCCAAGTTCTCTTGAAATGTTTGGTTCTGTCAACATTTTCTATTACAATTCTACTTCTTTACAAAGATGAGAGTAAGGATGTAAAATGTATCCCCAAAATGCACGGAGAAAATATTTTAAAAATCTGAGCATGGTATGGCTAAATCCTTAATAACAAACCTGGAGCACATCATTAAGGGAAGACATTAAAACTTTGAAGTTTACTTCAGAGGGGAAAGCCTATCAGAGACAGAGCAGAAGGCCAAGCAAATAATTCTGCTTATCTTATTTTGCATGACTTTTGTCCTACAACATCTTTAAGAACATTCTAAATGTATCTACAGCAGAGTAGGTTGTTTTTCTTGAATGAAAAAGACACTCTACTTGTATTGCTTGCTTAGGGAGGAAAACAGGGTAAAAATAGTACCTCCTACTGGTCAAGAAATTGCAGCCACTGATAAAAGGGAGCGTATGTCCAAGGGATTAGAACACTGTCTGAGAATCTCACAAATAGACAATCCACGAAACCCCAGCTCATCCACACACCATCCACTACTTTAATCAAGAGTTTTTTTGACTCTTAAAATTTGATTTGCTTTTCTTAATGTAAATAAACAACTCTTCTGTCAAAGGAGGCATCATATTACTAAAAAAGAAGCAAATAATACCCAGCAATTAGTCAATTAAGGATATTAGCAACTTCATTGCTACAAATCTACTGAGAAAGACATGTAAGTAAATTATAACTCTTAGTATGGCCCAGTGCAGTCTCATGTGAGACTGCAGAACTCAATAGAAACATGGAAGAGAAAAACAAATTAGGAAAGAAAGGACTGTAATTTTTTTCTAAATTAAGTAGATGAAAGGCCATTCTAGAAGTCTAGTAACAAGTGGTCATTTAATTAGATCTAAAAATAACAGATCTTATTCTAAGAGCTTAGAAAAAAAAAGAAAAATAATTTTATGAATTTCTATCCTAGTAACAGGCCCAAGGTATATTGTGACTTGATTGAAATGCTTGATTATAATGTATATTTTATATTTAATAAAATAAATATATTTATTATCTCATTCTTCATACCGAAGGTATACGCACATTCAGTTAAATTATAAGTTCTATTTTATTCATACATGCACTAGATTAGTTCTATATCAAGATACTGTGGATATAATGAGGATCCCAATACTTAAGAATTATATAATATAATACCTAATATAGTGATATGCATGAATTTTAAAGACTAATATGTTCTACTTTGCCATTTTATTCCTGTAAATATTGCTTCTCTACAGCATCAATTTAGAAATGTAAATGTCATCAATGTTGATGATAATGCTTAAATGTAGCCATCATAACCCATAAACAAACAAATAATGCCCTCCATTTACCTAGTATACTTCTTTTAGGCTCTAGACTTGGAATTTTTAATCGGGAGCCTAACCATGCTTAAGGGGATTGTATAAACTGCACAATAACACGAGTGTTTAAATTTGTAACTCCGAAGCTTAATCATTCCTCTCAGAAATATTTTACCGAAGATATATTGGCCATATTCATAGAACAAATATTTCTCTTAAACATCTGCTCTGTAACAAGCAATATGCTGCATACTGGAATACTAAGGTGAACAAAAATGACCAAAATTCCCCAAAGGCTGTTTGTACGCAGGTCTATCTCGCCATGCTCGGGCCCTTCACAATACTTTGCCCAGGCACTTGTGGGATGCAGTCAGCTGATAATGACCCTCAAAGTGAGTCCACATCTTAATTCAGAGAAACCCTGAATGCTAACTGGTATGGGAAAAGGTATTTTGCAAATGTGATTAGGGTAAGGATCTTCAAATGAGAATATCCTGGGTTATCTGATGGGATCTAAATACAATCACAAATTTCCTTACAAGTGAGAGGCAGAGGGAAATTTTACACACACACACACACACACACACACACACACACACAGGAGAGGGCAGCAATTACAGCAATGCCACCACAAACCAAGCAATGTCTACAGTCACCAGAAGCTTAAAAAGGCAAAGGATGGAAGCCCCCACAGAACCTTGAGAGAAAGTTTGCTCCGTTGACATCTTGACATCTTGATTTGGCCCAGTGATACTGATTTTAGACTTCTCCAGAATTGTGAGAGAATAATTTTTGTCTATTTAAGTCACCAAGTGTGTGGTAATTTGTTACAGCAACCACTAGACACTAATAGAGTGCCCAATACAAGTTTTAAAACTAAATAAATTACATGAAGTCTAGTGTTTAGGTTGGCTTACAAAAGGAAAAAAACAAGATATATTACTTTATATTTCTCTTCAAGAAGAATATAAAGAGAACATGTTTAAATACTTGTAGGTTAAATGCACTACTCTCAAAATGTCCAGTGATTAAACTTCAAAATGTTTCCTACATATAAGTGTATGAAAATACATACATACACATACTACATAAACATAAATGGTCTAACTAGTTTATATCATATTTGCTCTTCTAGGAAGGCATTCGGGAGATTGTTATATTTAATTTATTAGTGAAGACGACCAATTCATTTGTTTTATTTGTGCATTTTTCTGTTGTCCTTACTTGTGAATCTCTGCAGGGAATACAACACTTTTTTATAAAAAAAAAACAAAACACAAAAACACACACACCAAAAAAAAACAACACAAAGAAAAAACTTTTCAACATACAAGGCATATTTCCACACAGAATTTTCCCTTCAGAAGTTGAAATGTTTAATGAACTTAAAATATTACAAATGTCGATCATACAAAAAGAGATAGTGTGGGTATTGTTGTTGGTTTTTAACATTTAGCAAGGAAAATAAAAAATATAAATGTTAGAAATAGGTTTTGGAATTATAAGTACACATGAAAATACTTTCCTACAATTTCTTTTAAGAGAATACTGTTTCAATAGGATTGGCTATGGAATAATATTGCCCTGGCATACTATTTTTTCCAAAATAATAAAATTGTGTTTATAAGTTCTTACATTTTAAACATAGTGTACACGTGCATACAATTACTTTCTTTATCCTGAATGCATATTGGTTATGTGCCTACAAGGTCACAGTGAGTGAACAGATATGTCCAAAAAGCAACACTATAAATTATTCATTTATTTAATTTGAGTTTATTTGAAAAAAATTAGGTATTAGATAACTTTTCTTTTAATGTGAAATGCAAATATTTGGGACTGGCTGAGTTATCTCTTAGTACTAACATAAAAATTGAATTTCAAACTAGTTTTCATTCTGCTATAAAAATAAAATCAGGAATTTGGCCAAATATGCTAGCCAATTGCACTCCTGGTACAAGAGGGAAGTATTTAGAACTCTTAAGTAACCCTTTCCTTAATTGTAAAATACACACAATTCTATAAAAAGTATGAACGTTATTGAAACTCTGTTGCTAGGATAAATTTATTCCAAACTGGTATTTATTATCAGAAATGATTTATGATATGTGCTCTGTTCAAATGAATGCAGGGAGCACTACAGGAGGTATTGCATTGTGAAGCTCTACAAAGAGCCTTCTTTCTTTCATTAACTTCCACTGCTGGTTGCTATGGCATCTGGTGACAACCATAAATTTTGGAACTTATCACCATCTGCCCACGCCCCCTTCTAAGGTTACACACAAGTCCACTCAAGCAACCAAAATAACAAACAAAAAACTCCATAAGCAATCTCAAAGATGTTTTTTTTAATTATATATTCCTGCTTAGACTAAAGCCCAAATGGGAACATAACTCAAATAACTTAAATGGAGATGAAGGTAGTGTGTTCTGGAACACTGCTAGATGAACCAAAATGTGATTCTAATGTGGATACAGCCCTGGTGTTGAAGAAGCATATTGTAAGTTTAAACAAAATCATTCAATTTTATGACACGTAAGAGTAAAATATAAACAAGTGAATAAATGAATAAATAAATAAAATATACTAAAATGCAAGATAGTAGAGCTGAGAAGACTTTTAAAAATGTAAAAAGTCATATTTATTTTCCAAAATACAGATGAGTCCAAGAAATAATTTTATTTAACTCTAACTGTTGAAAAGGAAAAATTAGGAAATTATTAGAAACAAATTGATAAATTTTTATAAATTTGTCAAAATTAATGAATTTTCTATTTCACAGGGCCAATTCTGGCAACTTTGAAGGCAAACTTGCATCTGTTGTGCTTTTCACTGGTAATACTGGGAGTACAAAAGTACAAGTCAATGTTCAGAGGTAGGCTACAATTTAGAATCTTAGAGACGTTCTGAGGTTTGGGAGGTAGAGTTTATTTTTTTCTTTTTTGTTGTTGGTTTTTGGGGTTTTTTTTGAGGCTTACATGTTTATCTATTTGTTTTGTTAGTTTTAGAAACATGATTTCCAAGCCTTTTAAAGGTATTGATATAACTATATACTCTTGGAAACAAATTTTTAAAATTCTAAACTCACAAGTCAAAAACATAGTAGAAATGTCATCAAACTAGTTTACTTAATGTCAACAATATTGATATATAACTTTCCACTGAGTTTAAAAAAATAGTAACACACTTCACCTTTCCCATCTTAGGAAGAAAATAATGGCATTTTATTTTGTAAGAAAGTAACAAATATAAGAAAAGAATGTAGAAAATACAACTAAAGTGCTGGGATATAAAATCTATATGTTCATGTTGAATCACATTTCCCCAATATACTAAGCCCTCTTTGGAATAAAACTGTTACACTATTGAGAACTATATTTCTTTAACACCACTACATTTCAGGTCAGTGCTTTAAGATAGTAAATCATTGAGGGGATGGAGCTATTCTACATTCCCTAAAATCTAAACTTCTCCAGCTAGAAAAATTTTTATGTAAAGAGAGCAATCGTACTGAATATATTAAGATAACACCATTCATGTGCAACACACTTCTGGCAGTTTCAAATCTTGGCACCAATCTCTCCAAGTTGAAAGTAAGTGAAAGAGGCAGTGATGAGCTCACACGCCCGGTCTTAAATGCCAGGAGCAGAGCTCTACAGAGCACTGAACTGTCCCAGGCCCACTTTTCAATGCAGTTCACTCTCCTGATGAACCTCTGCGGCCTCTTCCTTCCCTAGAAGGCGACTGTACGAGGTCTTTTCAATATAATAATTAATAAGTTTAAAAGAAATTCTTGTTTCTGGGTTCACAAGATACTACAAAGAATAAAAGTAAAAAAATAAATTAAAAAACATGTCTGAGAAGAACAGCACAACCATTGAAATAAATGAAAGGATCCTAATTCAAAAATGAATGTCCGTAAAGACAAGTCAAGTTTAACTATCTTCAGTGTCTCTGTTCACCAAGCCAGAAAGAGGTCTATCAAAAATAACTTAATATTTTAATTTTGAGTTTTGGCACATGATTATCAGTTATTTACAAACTCCACTTACTGCAAAGTCACTTGATTATGTTAAATATATGAGGTGTTGCTTTACATGTATTTTAATGACTTCATCTTATTTCATCATTGTTTTAGTAATAAACTATTTACTGTCTTCACCTTCAAAGATTAAATGTTGGCAGACAATTTGGAACCAGGACTTCCCTCTTTTAATATGAATACAATCTAGAATACTTTTCACTCATCAGGTAACTGCATTTTTTAATATGCAATAGTCAACACAAACTTATCAAATATAGAATAATGATTATTAAAAATGATTACTTTTTTAAATCCTCAAAATAGCTCATTAAGAAATTTATTGTCAAAGATTCTTAGATCTTTCTTCTAGTACACCTGAGTCTTTCAAACATTAAATATGAAAAGTTAAGATTTTAGTTCCATCTGGCTTATGTATGTACTATAATAAAAATTTAAAAAAATTGAATCAGGAAATTTATTCTAGTTAAATAAAAAAGCACTACCTATTTCTTTTCCATATCTCAAATCTGTAACTAAAATTTCAGGCAGTAGGATTCAGTTACTTTAGAAACATAACTACCTAAACAAAGAGAAATAATTATACTTGCTTTACAATTGGGTCATTTTCAGCTATTTCATTTTTTATGTTTCAATTTTTCATCAGCAAAACTAGCATAAAAATACAATTCTCCATGGGACTTTAAATAACTTACTGTTAAGTTTATAATGTAGTGCTTTACAGAAAAAAAATAAACATATAAAATGAATAAATAGCTTCAAATTCAACTCAACAGATGTTTGATAAAGGTCCACAAAGATGAAGAAATTGTTCAGATACTGCCACAAAAATAAAGGTGAATTAAAACATTCATTGTTTTCAAGGAGCTGTCAACCAAATATGAAATGTGAAAAAAGATATCCCATGATAATATTACAAAACAGAGAAAGACAAATTTTACAAAAGAAAAAAAAATAACAAACATTAATATGGGAATTCAGAGGAAAAAAGATGAAGACTCCTCATCTTTACAGATTATCTTTCTTGTATCAGTTGTTTTCACATGGCAATTCTGTGCTTATGTTTATATGTATATCCCCTCAATAAACACCTATGATGGCAATAATTATTAAAAATATTATATATTATATAATAATATCATCATCATTGTTATTTTAATTTGTCCATGGGTCTGAATGAAACATGGAAAGTGGGCAAATGTGCTAAGTGACTAAAAATATAATGAACACAACACTATTTGGTGGAAATCAAATAGTTATTTTTGCATGGTGATTAAGACTATTCTTTTACTTATACATTTTGAAAATTTTAGTAATAAACATCCTTCAAATGTTTCTAATGGAAATGGACTCACATTATAGATTGAGGGAAAGTAGGAGATCTCTCTATTTGACATAGTTATTGTCATTTTTTTTTAATGCATTTCAGTCTATGGCATTTTGAAACCTTAATGGAACGAGAAATAAGTTTAGAACCCAGAGACAAGGGTTTGAGTAACTAAAGACAGTTACCAGCTGGTTGACCTTGGGAAAGTCACTGATTTCTCTCTGAGCTTGAATTCCTCAAAAGGAAAGTAGGGATAATATTTTGTTGTTTGATATTACTGAGAGGATTAATTAGAATAACTTCTAGCAGTGTGCTCAATTAAGCTTCTTTCATTTTATTGTAAATAAAGAAATAATGATAACCATAATGCAGTTTTGAAATAAATTTACATCAGTAACATCTTAGTGTGCACAAAGCATAATTACATGGGTATAAATATCTACATAAATACATGTAATATAAATTACTTATATATACTATGGCTTTGGCTGATTTTCAATATTTTCAGTATAAATGAGCACACTCTTACCTGTTGGTGGGATTATCCCAGGAGACATGAGGCCAGGGACAGAATGTGGCATGATATGAGAGTTCTCTGGGGAGGTGACACTTTGAGTCCTCTTAGGAGGCCTTCCAGGTCTAGAACTGAAACAAACAAACAAAAAATTTTTACAATTAAGCTGTTGTCTTACACATCATTTCAAAGTTGTTTCAAGTGGTAACATGGACTGTAAATAAATTTGTTTCAAGGACGGTTGCTTTTGCAGTTAGATGTAATAGACTTCCATCACTAATTAGATTACATGCTGAATTCATTTTCCTCATTGAAGATCAGCCACTCTTGATGCATAATTCATAGCCTGCACCTCGTTACCTGCTTCTTCATATTAATATCTATACACAGTTTGAATTGCCTCGTTTGCATATGCTAAAGTTCTGCATGCAGCCTTCAGCACGAAAATTATGCACTAACTTGTAATAATTATTACAGTCAGCCTGCTATTGATTTATGAGACTTTTAAAAACCAAATATGTGTAGTACTTGTAATGAATGATATTTTAAGGTTCTTCAGGAAATTAAAAGGCAATGGCTGCCTAAGGAAATGTTCTGCTTGTTTGATTTAATACTACAGTTAGCTGGGAGGTGGAATGAAAGAGTGATTCAGACCTATAGCACATTTTTCGATGATATGTTTTATTACTTCGCACTGCTAGCCTGATATCTAGATGATAAATGACAATACATATCTAATGTGTGAAAAGGTCTTGCAATTTCTTTATTTTTTGTCATTTAAAAGATAAGTCAAGTTATCATTTAACCCTTATTCTATTTAAATGAACAGCCCCACTAGGTTGCCTTATTTTTAATATACTAAAATACATTGGAAAGGCTTTGGATTATTTGTCCGACCTCATTGAGAAACCGCCAGTATAGAATCTTTAAAATGCTTTTAGGATAAATAAAAATACCTTGTGTTTGTGGTTTAGGAGTGTTTGTCTTTACATGCCTCTTATACAAGATTAATTTTTAAAACTATAAAAGCAGACAGTGAAAAGGAGATAAGTATTCACTATCCTTGTATGAGAATAACATGAATGTAATGTTAACAATTTTTGAAACAAACATACTTAGGATTATGTTTCCACTTTCTGTCTCTGTATTATGAATGGGCTTTTATGAAATGCTTCCCATTATTTATCTGGTCAATAATCCTAGATATATCATAACTTCCAGATAAAAACTTCATAAATAAGCATTTCCATGTTAGCTTCAGGTTAGGCCCTTTGCCTCATCAGAAGACTCTACTATCCTACCTCTATTGTTTAATGTAAATAATATATGTGCTCATTTAACAAATAATTAGTAAGCACTTGCTGTTTTCAAAGTAGTGCACTGTGGAAGCTAATTTGGGAGAATGGGTTCTTAATCTTTAGGGGTTTATACCTTGCAGGAGTGGGGAAGGGGAGTGGGGACAATCTGGTGCATAATAACTATGGTGCAAGCTGGGATGAGCTAAGTGTCATAAAAAAGTTGCCATCTGATGACTAATTGGAAATTAACCTGAATGATAACACTTCCTTGTTGAGGGAAGACAGATAAGATTTCATGACAGTGAGAACTTTAGAAGAGAATTATGAAGGATAAGTTAGACCTGGAGAGAAAGAATGAAAGAAAAGCACACTCCAGTGAGAAGGTGAGAAAGAAATGGTACATGAAAATATGTAGATATACAGAACTGTTTCCAAATGGGCTGAAACAGGTCAAATAAGGTGGGGAGCAGAGATTGATACTGCTGGAATTACTGCCTGGGACCAGACCCTGGAGGTATTTGAACCAAGAACAAGGAGATGATGTTTGTTTTGCTAATCATCTATAAAGACGTTCTTGGGATTACTGTTCTGAAGTATTTCTCTGGCTACTTATTCTTATTCTTGAATATTACTCTATATCCTCACCTGGTTCTTTAACTCCTGTCATTTGCCTAGGGCCCATTGACAGCCTTCTAATAGTCTCCATTCTCCCTGGCAGTAGTGAGATACTAAGGAATTATGGCTAAATATATATCTGCAGCTTAACTCTTGCTCCTGGGATTCAGGCAGGCTTAATGCCTTTCTACTGGAAATCTCTGCTTCTATGCTCTATAATAATCTAAGATTCAGTTTGTCCAAATCTGAACTCAGCATCTTCCTCATGAAAACCTAATCCTCCTTCCCTGGTTCAGGGAAATGGCACCTAATCACCTAATTGTCAAGTAAAAAACCCAGGACTCAGCTGTGTCTCTTCCTTCCTTTGTACACTCAGACAATATCCCCATGAAGATATCTCTCTAATCCATTCTAGCCTCTCAATTCCCACTCTTATCTTCCAGGTCAATTTTTCATTTCTTATTTGACCTATGATTACAGCCTTCTGAACTTTTCTAAGATCTACCTCCAACTCTGAAGGCCTACAGTGAAGCATAGAGTCTAGAGTCAAGCCAACTCTCCATACTAATCTCAGAAGCATGTCTCTAAAATGCAAATTCCATCCTATTTTCCATCTGCTTACAGACATCAATAGTTTCCTACAAGATTCACTTTCCTTATCATGACACCAAGATCTTCCAGACCTTGGCCCCTGCTTACTTTTCTAGTCTCTCCCTTCTATTCATACATTTATGGCTTATATTTGGCCATACTGAATTTCTAGATGTGCTGTAAATTGCTTTGGTCTCCTACTGCATTCCTTTTATAGACGCTGCTTCCTTTTTCACGAAAGCTCTTTCTACACCAACCCCACTCTCATGTCCATTTTACCTGACTAAACTTGGCTAAACCTTAATCATTCTTTCTAACCACATATGGTTAATATAATAGTCCATGATGAATCAATTATAGTTATTTCTTCACTGATTATAATAATCTGTTTATTTGTTTCACTCTCAAGACTGTATGACAGAAAGTATATTAAATATATCTTTGGATCCTCAAAACTTAGCTCAGGCCCTGGCTCACCACATGCATTTATTTTCTTTTATTTTCTATTTCTTTTTTTTTAGTTCACTATATGTATTTAAATAAACTTTAACACAATTTATGCAGCCTTCTGCCCAATTCCTCCAGTATCCTACCTCACCCATTCTAGTCATCTCGAAGTTTCCAGGAAATGAAAAGTAAGGCACAAAAATAAATTTTGGAATTCTGAGATTAAGGATAATATACAGTAGAGGACAAGAAAAAGAGAATAGAGGTATTAGGAGATCTCAAGCAAAATGCCAGGGAAAAAGTGAGAAAGGAAAGAGAAGTTAAAATTTAAACATGTTAGCTTTTTAATAATTTGTTTTGCTCTTCAAGAAAATGAAACTATTTAGATGCTTCTGTTTTATTATTCAGGTCACAGGAGCCATCCTCAGAGCCCTTACTTTGGAAGTAGAAGTCGGGCTACTAAGTCGGAACACTTTATTTCATGCTGTGGTTAGAACAGACCCAGTGGTCTTTTTTCATTTAGAAATCTCCTGCCTAAACTATGACATTGCCTCCAATTCACCAATAGAGATTTACTGCTTCTAGTTTTAAAGCTTTAAGATCTTTCAAAGCCCTCCTTTAAAATGCAAATACCCTTGATGGTGGTAACACCCCTAAAGCCATCAGCTGACACCCTACTGAGGATTACTTAACAATTAGGAGAGAACTCTGTCTTGAGATACACATGCAAACAGTGGAGGAGAACCTAAGGAAAGATTCAAAGTCAAGTCATCTACCCTTTTGCCTAAGAGTAAGACTACTGGGAACATTTCCTGGAGATATGCCCAACTTCTCAAATGAGGGGAAGTTAGATTGTTTTATTAATAAGACTTTTCTTTATCCCTTCTTGACGTACAGTTAGGTTAGGCCTCCTTGGTATTTTACCCTTGCTGCAGTCTTGGTCACTGCTAGAGGGTTTGACTTTAAGAATGATACTTTAATTGTTAAATATTTACAAAATATTTAAATTATTTTCAACAGAGCTTTAGAGGACTTCCAAAAGAATATGTGTAGTGTTGGCCAAAAGCACAGGTTGCATTGTCTTGGCACATCTGGCTTTATATACTGACTCTACCAATTTACCAGAATGTGTGGCCTTAAACAGACTACCTAACTTCTCTAAACATTTGATTAAATCAAGATTTTTTTATAAGAAGTGGGTCTGTTTGCTTTGTTATAAATAAGTTATTCTTGGAAAGAAACATGAAAACTTAACTGAAAAGTGGAAGTGAAACAATTAGCAAAAACATTTCCTTGTGAAATCATCAATTGTCCCAATAGTAGCCACCTGCAAGCCTCCTTTATCTACAATAGCAACAGGGCTCTACCCAAGTATATCAAAACAGATGAACTCTCCAAGTTCTAATCAAAACAGAAGACCTCACTTAAATAAATTATTACCCTTAACAGCTTGAATGAAGTCAAATTTATGACTTTGGTAATTGTTTTTGCCAGCCATAACGCAGCCCTAAGTATTTTCAACCATCTGCATTAAAAGGGGAGAGCAATGACTTAGAGATGTCAAAATCCACACTTAGTATCTCACTTATTTAGGAATCCACTTAGGCACATCCTTTCCTGCACTTTTGAATATAAAAACTTCCTTTTCAAGACAGGTCACTGGATAGACTTCGCTCCTTAGTTTACATCATTAAATGTTCCTGGTGCTAATTTCTGACTCTCTCCCATAGCTATATAATGTTTACCAACTCTTCCTAATCCACTTGTTGTGCTTATTGAGGGTGAAGTCAAAACAAATTTAACAAAAGGAAACAAAAGTGAGGTAAATTAATAAGAAGTTCAATGCATTAAAATAGTTAGAGGCATTTGAAATTTTACAGGGAGGGTACATTACAGATTTTTCAACCTCCCTAGACATGATCTTGTAATTTCTTCAGTATTTTTTGAGAAATCAGGTTCAATTCTCTTCTTAAGAGCTAGAGCAGAAAAACATGTAAAATCCAAAAAGAGATTGTGATGGTTATAAATTGGGAAATGCCAAAGTAGCTAGCTATCTACCAGAAAATTTGGTTCCAAATCCTACCTGCTTAAAGAAGGGCTCCATTCAATCATTCAGTTCATTCACCCATTTATCTAAGAAAAGAAGCTACCATTGTAAAACAAGCAATAGGCTAGGTATCAGGGCTGCAAGAATAAAAACACACTCCCTTCTTAGAGAAGGAAAATAAAATTAAATAGCCTGTGGGATAATAGTGCAGAAGAAAAATACATGGTGGCGAGCGAGCATTGATTTTCGTCTTGGGACACAAACAAGCATTCAGGGGTGAAAGCAGCTTGCTCCATTAATCTGCAAGAGTTCATTTGCCTTCTCTAATCTATTCACCCCAGGAAAACTCCAATTGTGTGTTTATATTCTGCAAAATTTTTCTACTAAACTGCTTCTACAAAGCCAAGTAAAGATATATGAAAACTTTGACTCTGTATATAGTCAAATATATATGCCACACATATATTCTAATTTCTAATTAGAAAGGTAAAATTTGCTTAATGATTTACATACCCACTTGAACATTATGAGGTTATGAAGAGTGATGTTTATGAGAAAATGCTTATGGTTCTAAGTAAAGTAGAAAAGCAAAATATAAGCCTGCCAATATGGACATGAAAGAGCACAAGAAAGATGAATTAAATAAAGCAAGCCATAAATACACATAGAAAAAGGTAAAAAGAAAGACTAAAATATTAGGAGGTATTATCAATGGATGGAGAATCACATATTTCTCTATCTGAAGATTTTAGTTCATCTGACATAAGCATGTATTATATATAAAATATAAAAACAAATCTTTAAAATTAATTTGTTTAACATTATTGTGACTCTGGCCATGTTTTTCAGATAATTCATTGTAGACGAACCATAATTCTGGCTAAAGTTAATCAGAAACCAGATATAATTTATCCTCTTATTCTTTCTTTTTTTCCATTTCAGCTCTAAAATATCTAATAAAAAACAGATATTATAATTCCATCTAATGTAATTATATGTAAAAATATTACCCTTGTGACAACAGTAAAATTAATCTAAAATATGAAAAGCACAAATAATCATTGATATCTTCCAAATTAAATTAACCTCATGAAATTGATCCATCAACATAAAAGAATGCAGATGACCTTTTAAGATTAACCTATGTGTATATTTCACCAAAAGAAACAGCTGATTTATAATCCTCGGTTTATAAATGGGCAGTTTCCCCTTAGAAAGATCTTGTTAATTTGTTAGTGGAAATTTTTTTAGTTTTTTGAAAGGCAGCAATATAAATAATCCAGGAAGTTTATGATTAGCATGATTTTCCTTTCACATAGAGTTTTTTTCTATAGCTGGTAAAACTTTGAAGGATAAATTGCTATTTTGCAATGATGACAAATGTGACCACTTTCTCAATCTCATATCCCATGTTTAATTAGACTTTTTGTGCTCGCTGTGTAAGTATGTGTCCCAGCCGTGTTTACTTCTCTCTATGAATAGATTATGAACTAACTCATCAAAGAGATGATTTGCCACAGTCCCCGAAATACTGAGTTCCAAGGGGAGGGCATTAAGAAAATCACCCTTTGACACTTGAGGCTCCTCAAGATTACTGGCTGAAGAACACAAAATACACAACACTCCCTCAACTGTTAGCATGGCAATTGTTATAAACTGAATTGCCCACCCTCCCCCTGCAAATGTACATGTTGAAACCCTAACTCTGATGTGATGGCATTTGAAGATGGAGCCTTTGGGAGGTAATTATGTTTAGATAAAGACCTATCATTGAAGCCCTCCTGTGGGATTAGTCCCTTTGTAATTAGAGACACCAGAGAGCTCGCTTGCTCTGTCTCTCAGCTAAGGGAGGGCCCAGAAAGGAGGCAGCTGTCTACAACCCGCGAAAAGAGCCATCACCAGAAACTGACCAAGCTCGCACTCAGAATTCCACTCTTCTAAACCAAGAGAAACTAAATTTCTGTTGTTTAAGCCACCCCACCTATGGTATTTTGTTATGGAAGCCTGAGCAAGACTAAGACAGCAGGGAACATTAATTAAACAGATACATATACAAATACACAAAATAAAATTTCCTGTTAAAAAAGAATCAAAAATAAAGTTTTAGAAAAGGTTCTGTGCTCACATTAATTTGGGAAATGTCCAGGTAAACCTATTAAACCAACGTATGTTTTGTGAAAAAACTTTACAAATTCCCAAAGCTTTTACTGTTTTTATTTTTTGGAACAATTTCTCAGAGCTTTCACTATGTTTGTAGTATTATAAATCTCTAAGAATGTGGTAAAATAGGCATGTACTATTTTATTCTATATTTATTTTACTGTTATTTCCAAGAAGCTTGTTTAGAGACTTGTCCTCTTAAGGAATATGTTCTTCCTAACAGTATGATTATATTCAAATTATAGAAATTCCTTATTCCTCAACATTATCAAACCATGTTTTGTGTCATACATTGGTGACATGACAACTGTCATGTGCGAATCAATCTCCAGGGACCAGGAAAGCAGTTCACATATTCTACAGTGTTGATATGAGTTGATAATTACTCAAACACAGGGTTAAAATTAGATTGAAATCATCACTAACAAAAAAACAGGAGTTGAAAGTAGCTGCTCTGGCGAGAAAAAATGATTGCCTCTGATGCAAAATTCACACTATCTAGACCTGATATTGTACAGGAAACTTATTTGATACAAAACCTGTTTCAAAGGTCCTTGACAAAATATCTGAAATCTCCAGGACAATTAGAGTTATTAAATATTGAATAAGAAAATATCTCAAAATTAGAGTTAAAACATATTGGAATATGACTAAGCTGTTCTTAAGTATTTGTAGATAAGTGTTAACCATTAATGACAGTCAAAACCACTAAAGAGAGTTCCTGTTTGACAGGTTACATACTTGAGATAATGTAACCCTTAAAGTTTGTAAGTCCCTTTCTCCATTGTTAGCATCTCCACATTAAGAAGATTAAGTTCATGAAGTATATTAGTTATATTAATCTTAGAATTAATTTATTAATCTTAGTTCAGATTTAGTGAATGTATTTTTTTGAGATTAATTTTTATCAGATCAGCAGTCCATATATTCTTGCTTCTACTTCAGTTATTTACTTACATTGATGGTAAATTACACCTTATAAAGTATATCTAGTGATTTGCCATAAAAATGTATTCACATTTTATAAATATTTTGTGGATTAAAAAGCAGTTTAATGTAATTGAAAATTTTAATTAAAGAAATATACATTTTAATACTATTTATTTTTACATTTCTATAGCATGCATTACATATCCACATTGACATCCACATGTGTATTTTTCACAAAGAGAATACTGTTTGCAAATTGCATTTAGTGACATGATTATCTAGAAGCTAAATATTTTTAACCATTCAATCAACTTACAATTTTCTCTTCTTCCCATAAATATTCCAAGCCATAGATGAGTCTACCCATACCACATTTTTTTTATAATTATCTGCAAAGACTGACTAAAATCCCCAAGGGACAGATCCTAAAATAATTAAAAACAACTTTAAATGGCTGTCTTAACATTTGGGCAAGAGCTAATATTTAATTGGCTCTTTCCTCACAGTTTCTCTCATACCTTGAAACAATATTCTACAAAATTTAAGTTTAATATTAAAATTATTCCAACTAAAACCTGGGAATCTCTAAATCAATCTTTTATACAAACTATGGACCCCACAGTCACAAAGAAAATGTTTTATTCTTGTAATTTTATAATTTGAATTTCAAATGACTAGACTTCTCTGTAATTACCATTGGCTACATTTTGTTTAAAGAAATGCAATGTATTCAGTCTTTTAATCACTGGCACATGCCATGACACTGTTCATAGTGGCTCTGGTTAACTATCAACCTGTTTTTGCATATCATCTTGAATTTGGCCCCGATACACACCCATTGCTTCAATCTCAAAATAATATCAAATTGTCCTCTGTAGGAGATGCCATTTCCAACACTTTGAATGCCTTCCTTCCAAACTTTTCATTTTATTTTAGAATAACACATAAAATAAAACAAAAATTACAGTTGTACATTTTGACTAACTGCTAGGCACTATGTGATCTAACTATTTTAATATTCCTAACAAACCTTTTAAGATAAGTATTATTATTATCCTTATTTTACTGATGAGGAAATTGAGACTCAAGAAAGTAAAATACCTTACTCAATATGCCACACCAAAAAGTAATAGATTGGGCTTATGTGGGGGAAGGATGAATAGGCAAAGCACAAAGGATTTTTAGGCCAGAAAAAATACTCCATGTGATACAATATGGTGGATACATGTTATTATATACATTTGCCCAAACCCATAACATAAGATGTAAAACGCCAAGTGGAAACCCTAGTGTAAACTATGGACTTTAAATGATTATGACGTGTCAATGTAGTTTCATCAGTTATAACAAATGAACTACTCTGGTGGGGGATGTTGATAATGGGAGAAGCTATGCATGTGTAGGGGCAGATGGTGTTTGGCAAACAACTGTGCCTTCTGATCAATTTTGCTGTGAAGCTAATACTGCTTTAAAAGAATTGTCTTTTTTAAAAAAGTAATAGAGCCAGGTTGTGAACCAAGGCAATCTGGTCTAGAGGTAAAGCCCTGGGCATCATGCAATCTGCTGCTGAGCATATTTGTTTGCTAATTTAGTCAACAAACATTAAATGTTAATGTGCCTGACCTTACAATGGTGTTGAACATACCACTAAGATTTGTCACTGACTTCAAGTAGCCCACAGTCTATTTTGGGAAATAGATAGATATATAAAGAATTACCAAAAAGTCCTGTTGAATACATGTTCCAAAGGAGTATTAGGGAAACACAATAGTGAGGGTGCCTCAGGGAAGATGAACTGTGAGCAAACAGGAGTTAGTCAACTGAAGAGGGAGAGGTGCTAAGTAAGGACACAGCCACAGAGGCACCTCCCCATTACACATACAAGAGCACACACACACACACACACACACACACACATATCTCTGTAATGAAATCTTGAATTACTCAAACCCATTTTAAGGAAAGAAATTTCTTAAAATGGTCAGTATCATAGTCTAACACACAATCATTTGGTCATCTCTCCATATTATCTCCATACATCTGACCTTAAAAAATGTTGGACATGTCATGAGCACAGTTTTTGGTCAAATGTCTTTAGGATATTATAATTAACTTACTTTAAATGTGTCTTTGTTCTGATGTGTTTTTTTAGGGAAATCAAGAAAGAGTGCAAGTTGGTGTTATATAACCAACTGTGTAGATAGACAAAAGCTGACTCTAACCAGTGACTAATCCATCTCCCTTTCAACATTTTACTTTAACAGGGGTCTGTATCCATAACAAGGAAATTTATTAATGACTCAACAGTTTTATTTTACTTTTCTATAATTATTATCTCAATATTAATCAGAGTTGCTAATATATATTTTTAATATACAAGGTGAAAATGTTTTGTAAAGAAATGATCACTAACCAACAATTTGGAAGGAAAAAAACTATAGTAAATGTGCATTAATCTTTATGTTCTACAGCTATGGTAATCATAAATTTCCAGTAAAGTAACTAAATCTATACACGTACACAGAAACAATCTGTTATAAGCATTTTCACACATAAATTATGAAAGTAGAAACAATTGTTATATTTATATTAAACTATTTATCCTAAGAGATGTAGTTTCAAAGGAGGATTTAAAAAAAAACTATTAAATCAGAACTCAGAAAATCTTGTCTTCCTGCCTGTGAATGCAGAGATAAGATGGCTGACTCAACCTAAAAGGCCTGTTTTCACTTTCCACTGACAAGTTATTTGTTTGCTACCTCTGGAGAAAATGTACATAACTAATTTATTTGAGAAACATGTTAGAAAAAAATACATTCACCATCTCCCTACACTGTGTAATGCATGGGGAGCTGTCAAGAAACACAGTCTGAAGCACAGAGATTCTGATACCAACGCCACAATTTAGAGACCTCCTGACAACTTTTTGATACTCCCGGGAGGACTCTAGACCATGAACTAATGAAGGGATTATATGAAGACAGACAAAGGTATGCTGTCTCCAACCTGCAGCGATTTAATAACATGCTTAATTCGTTACCTGACATAGATGTTACATAAGCACCAAACATTGCTATTAATATGATTTACATTAATTGAATTCTATTTAATGCATTATGAAAGTGTTTTCTTTAATGAATAGCCTTTTAATACTAATGTTCAATATTATAAGAAATTATGATATAAACTCCCTGAACCACAGTCAGAGAAGACATGACAATCGTCCTTTCAAGCTTGAGTAGACATTGTTTTATCATGGGATTCTTTTTCCCTAAAATACTGTGGAGATGCTGCTTTTAAAATCCAAATCATTAATTTTTATATTCCCTTATTTATTAATTTGTACCCAAATCATAATCTAAAATACTAAACAGTATTGTCTAAATAATGTTATTTAAGTTGACTAAATAATAATAGCTTACATTTAGATCTGACATATTTATATGCACCAGGAATTCTTTTAAGAACTTCACGTATATTATTTCATTTAATTCAATAACTTTGTGAGATGAAAATATTATTTCTACTTTATAAATATAGAGACTGAGTCAGGTATATTGAAATATAGTGTTACTACAAATAAAATACAGTGTTACTACTAATAAAATCATTAGTTCAAATGGAAAAAATTGTTTTTTGGTTAAGTCATGTGCCTGATGTTACATTATATAGAAATCTGGAGGAGATAACAGCAATTACGTTTAAAACAGATTATAGAATTCCTTATTTCAGTCAATTTATGTCTGCTTGTTGGAGAATTTTCTGATATTTAAAATTCTGCCTCAGTCTCGTGATCAAAAAAACAACTTTCAACATCCACGACTATAGATTTGGAGACTCACTCCAATGAGTTCTTTCCTTCCAACATAATTAGAGCCCACAGATATGTGTTGGGTAGACACTGGGTGCAAAGACCAAGTCCTAGAAACTTGGACAACAACAGGAACAAGGACAACAAAATACAACCTTTCCTCCAAAGGAAGCTTCTTATTGGTAGCATATATAGCTATTTATGACACCAAGCCTCAAGTAATTTTTAATTAAAAAGAGAATAAATTTTTAGATAATGTAAAGCGGGAAGCAGCATTTACAATGGGTCTTGAAAGGTGAGTGTGATTTTGACCGATGGAGATAAGGTGAAGAAAGCATTGAAGGTTTCCAAATGGCATGAGCAAGGGCTCCAAGACAGAAAAGTATGTGGGACATGGAAAATGACGCATGAGTTAAGTCCTCAGTGGGTACTCCATCTGCACAGACTCTAGGCCATAGTTGTAGATTTAATTTCTTATGTATTTTACAGTTTCAGATACATTGTAAGGCCTTTGAAATAACCAAGGCTTGTTTCCTTGGAAGCCCTCCCTGACCTTCCAGTACAGAGGGCCCTTAATTGTGTGAGTACAGTAGTGATGACTAGCTCAACCAAAAAGGGTAGATGAACTTGCTAACTGAAGGTAATATTGTAAAGTGCAAGGCCAAATATTGAGTGTCTAGAATAGGGTACTCAAGAAGGGCAAGGTATTACCTAATTATAACATTCCATACTTAGGCACCTATAGTATGTGAAGTATCACAATTTTGTAGATTTTCATGAGATTAGAAAAAAATTAAGTTACTTGCTATTATCAAAATAGGATAAAAATCATCAGGTCTGATAAAAACTGAATTTATTGATTGTGATTGTGCTAAAAACTCTGACATACCTTATATGATTGACTCTTCACAATAACTATCAGGTAAATATTACCATTGTGCCTATTATACAGACAAATGGAGTGATTCTTGGAGAGAGCATAAGGAACTTCAGCAGGCCACAGGCTGCTAAAGTAGCAGAGCCGAATGGAAGGAACCAGGTGTGAGTCAATGTCCATTGTTAATCGCCATGCTCATCAGAAAAATGTTTGAGCCCTGAAGAAATTTACATCAGAAGTAAACAGCTATAGGTAGATGTTTTTTTAAAATTCCATTTCAAGGCTGCATTTCTATTCTACAACTCTGAAGATATTTATTATTTTTAAATATAGTCACTATTTTGACTGCCTCCACACTTTGCGCTTACTCTCGCTACTTCCTAGAACGCTTTTCAGTAAGCTGTCTCCGGGCTTCCCCTTCTCGCTCCCCATACAGCATGACTCTGGGTCTGGTTCATAGCTCCCTTCCTTCACCCAATGAGTTTTTAGCCTGTCCATGGTTTCAAAATACTCTATCTTCATTTGTTAATTAGTAATTATCTATCCCGGGTAGGCCTCATGGGGTCAAGGATTTTTAAATGTGTTTAGTTCACTGCTGTATCCCCAGAATACAGGAACAGTACCTGGCACAAAGTGAGTACTCAATAAATATCTATTGGGGGGGGGGAAGAGAATGAGTATGTGAAAGAGGAATGGATGCTCCCTGCTGACTGATGGCCATTTGAACCTACACTGTCTTAGTAGCTATTTAAGTACCTGAGAGGCTGGGGCTATGACAGGCCAGAACGTTTGGTACAGTGTCGCTTTGATAATGATGAGACCGTGGAAGGCTGCTGAGTGATAGCCCGAGGCATTATCCTACCTCTAACTGGATACTGTGGATCTCTCTTAGCTCTTCCAAATGATGTGATTGGAAACAGAATACTCCATAAATTTTTAAACTGATGGCAATCTGTGGAGCTTGAAATCATCAACCAAGGTAGTCTATGCGTGAATATGTGCCTTTTTTAACTTAGTTTAAAAATCTAGACACATGTACCTGAAAATTTAATTCCCGCTTCCTTAATAAGGTGTGCATTTCTAATCATTTGATTTAACCTATGCTTCTAGGTCTTCAAAAAATCATCTTTGGACTAAAACTTGTTTCTCACAGATCTTTCACTACGTAGGCAGGGTTATATATTAAATCTTAAAATATTGCATTTTATTCCATTGGAAGGCTGTATTATTCAAAAAAAATGGTGTCAGAACAATTCACTAGCTATTTGAAAAGTTGGAATAGATTCCCATTTTATGCATGTGAGAAAGGAGATTAAGTAATTACATGCTGAAAAATTGCAAAAGACTAAAAGAAAACTATCCTTGGGATAAGATAGAACTGTATAAGCATGACATTAGTGGCAGAAACTATAAAAGAAGATTGATAGAATTATCTGCATAGAAATTAAAAACACTTTTAGGAATACTAATTGTGAAACATAAGTGACAAATAGTAAACTGTGTATGTCAATAAAAAGAGGATTATTACCCCTAATTTATGAACAAAGAAGAATTCAAAATTAAATGGCAAGAAAATATGAATAGGACAAAAACACAAATATGTGTGTTTAAGAAACATTAAAATTAAGAAACATTAAAAATCTATAATCTCACTAGTAAATAAAAAATTAAAAATCAAATCAAATATTTAAAAATCACATTATGCCCATAAAAGTGGCAAAACTAAAAAATACTGACACTACCCTGGTAGACATATATATAAATATTGCAAAGTATTTCTCAAGGATCATTTGCCCAATATATTTAAATTTAAAATATGTATACTTTTAACCCAACACTTTCATATCTAAGAATTGAAATCTAAGAATTCACCGTAAGGTAATAATGAGGGATAGAGAATATGTAAAAATAAAACCCTAAAGTTTTATGTAAATCTGTTAAGTGAATAAATTAGGTCATCCAAGTTTTATGTATTATAAAACTAGACAAAAAGGGTACAAAAAGGAAAACATGTTCACGGTAGATTTTTATGCTTTATAACCATAGGTATGATCATATTTTATATATACTGTCAGTGTTTTTCCTCTTGCATGTGATTATATATCTTTCCTTTCTTATTCATTTTCTAAAATTTTTTAACTATTTGGCAATAAACAGGTGTTTTTGTTTTTGTTTTTGTTTTTTAATCAGGGAAACAATAAGGTTGGTAAAGCGTCCAGAGATGAATTCCGTGATATTCAAAGAAAACTCTTTTTCAAATACCAGGAAAACCTAACATTTATTGGTCTGAAAATGTTACAAGTAAACTGTGTGTGTACAGAGAGTCTTTTATTTTAGAATCATATGTATAAAGTAAAAATAAACCTTTTTAAATAGATCCTAAACTACCTGCATATTAAGAGCTATCAGCTCAACTTTATTGACTAGAATTTATAACTTGGTTATTGGCCTTCCACAAGCTGAAAAACGTAGGGCAAGTTCAACTCCCAAAAGTCCAATATACCAAGGGCAGCTACAAATTCCAAGAAACATTGTCACTAATATTATGTCAGAAACTTACAGAAAAAGAACATGATAAAAATTAGTGAAGGCATTAGGATTCCTACTACATAAAGCATTCTTACCTTTAATTATACCTTGAAGTGTTCAGACAATTTTTTAATTGCATTTCCTTTTGTTGTTGTTGTTAACATTTAGCCTAATTTGTCTGAAATCCAAACTGAATTAGTTTGAGTGAGAAAGACTAGTATATCTTCCTTCAAAATACGACCTCTTTGGGGTAGAAGTATCTTCACACTCTTGGCTGAGTTTAATGATAAGATTTACTGTACCTGAACGAGGGATGTGTGGTATTTTATAAGCAAAGATAACAATCTGAACTGGATAAAAAAGGGACAGTGGTAGAATTTTGTTTTGAACCAAACCAAGGAATTTCTCTTCTTTGCAATGTTCCCACAAGATTCTTCATAAAGTCTGAAGAATTATTTTAAGGAAATGCCAAAATTTCTATTAACTCTATCAGTCAAATATATGAAATTGTTCTAGTCTCACATAATGTCAAAATATTGGATTTCTTCTTTGAAAAGCAAGCAATAATCTAGATGAAAACATAGAACTAAGTATCTAGGAAATTTGGTTTTCCTTGATTGATTTTAATCAACTTCATTCTTTTCTTATTTAGGTATCATTCTTGAATGCATGCTGCTACGATCATTTGAATGCACGGTCTTAGTTTTAACTGCATCTTCTCTGTTATGTTTTCTAGTTACTGTTTGCCTGATCACCCAAACGGATGCACTCTGAGAACCCGTGAGAGAATACTACCTGAATGTGTGCATGCACACAATGACACACAAACACGCACACATGCACACACTGGACACATGCTGGCATTCTCCATACATGCTGAAGTCAATGAATTTTACAAAGGACTGAGCAAAAAGAAAAAGGAGAAGAAAGAGGGGCAAAAATTATCTCAGCAAAAACTGGAAGACATTCCTGTTTTTAAAAGAGCAAGTTCAAGAACAGAGTGAATAGCTCTAATTTACATGGTTACATTTAAGAAAATACCATAGAGTAGGTTAGATCACTGAGACTCTCTAGACGGCCATGTATGCAAAAATATACTAATATTCTAATATTGTGGAAAAGATGTCCCTATCTTTTTCCCCCTCTGTGGAGCTAGAGGAAATAATGGGAACTTTATAGTTGAAAATAACAATTAATACAAGTTAATGTTTCCAAAGTTTTCACATCCCTCCTCCATCTTAGCTTTTAATTGGTTAAGAGAACTTTAAAGTAAATTAATTGTTAATAAGTTGAAAGCAAAATCCATTAACTTTAACTTTAAATTAACTCTGGTTAATTTAAAGCCTTCTAAATTTTAACTTTAATGAGTGAATGATTTTCTAGTAACTTTTCCTGAATTATAGTTTAAAATATATAAAACCAGCACTTGACCTAAAATCTAAACTCAGACTTGCTAATAAATGTTTACCAACTCTTCTCTATCTTAAAGCATATATAGTAGATATTCATAATTTGCAGAAGTACTGATACATATATATATCTGCAAAAATGAGGTACACACAAAAAGCTGTTAACTGACATGCGAGACATCAGTGTTACCTGACAGATTTGTTTTAAGTAGATTTTTTTCATAAATGGTTATATATATACAAGACTATGAAATCAATAAATGTGAATGCTTATTAAGTTATCGCATGATCAAGATTTTCTTAGGTAAGTGTATATTTAAATCTGAGATTTAATAATTTAGTATGATAGCTGACAATTATTACATTTATAATATATTTAATTTTAGATACAATTGGTTTCCCAAAATGATCGTACCTTGTTCACCACATAGTCTCCCCATAGCATGAGGCATAGCATTCTGTTTCTTATTACAAAATAATTTCTATTGGATAACTCTTTGTTTGGATATTAAGTGAAAATCATTTAAGCATCAGATCATGGATTCCAGAAAGATCTAATATAAAAAGCAATGAGAAGTAGTGATGGAACAAAAGTAAGGTTGATATAAGGTGATTAAGAGAGTAAGTAGCTTTGGAGAAAAAATTTGAGATAAGTACTGCAAAAATAAAGTAGAAGAAAATAAAAAGAGGTAAGGTTTCAGGGAAGCAGAAACTTAAAAACAAAAATCAGCCCTGGTTGTGTGACTCAGTTGGTTGGAGCATCCGTCCTCCTGAGCACAAAAGGGTGGCAGGGTCAATTCTTGTCAGTGCACATGTTCAGGCTGAGGGTCTGATGCCCATCAGGGTGCATGCAGGAGGCAGCTATCAATGTTTCTCTCTCACATCATTGTTTCTCTCTCTATATATATAAAATCAATAAAAACATCTTAGGGGGAAGAATAAAAATAATAAGAAGACGACATAAAAATTAGAAGGTATCCTGTGTGAGATAGTAAAGTGTGGGTAAGGAAACATAAAGGCATGTAAATTCAAAGAAACGAAGTATAAGAAAAAACTCAGATTTCATAATGAGGAGTGAAAATCCAATTCTGTGCCATCTTATACTGTTTGATTCTATAGTTGTTTGTAAACATGGGAGCCTAAAGCCCTGGTGCACTGCTCTCCTCCAGCATTGCAGTAATAGTTAATATGTGATGATGAAGTTCTACGATGCCATGCACAGCCTTCCAGCTTCCCACCATTAACAACATAGCCAACCCCAAGTTACATATAAACATGTGCACACATACGTGTATACACACATATGTACATATGCACACGATGTGCCTATGTTCCCATGCACCCAGTGAGAAAGCTTTGGTTTCTGACAAGTGCCTTCTCCTTTACCTCCTCTTGCTTCTTATTAAAAAAATGTTTCTAACACATATGTAACTGAAGCTATGCAAAACCCATGTTCCCGTTTTACTCTATGCCACAACCTTCTATTTAAAAACTCAAATAAGGCACAAGGAATGTAGATGCTACACTTGAATTATTCACATTCACATCTAAAGTACTTTTTAAAAATGTGAAACAACTTCTTAATTTTAAAAGGACTCTAAATTGCACATCATTTTCATATAAATCTCACCTTTATGATAGTAAATTAAAATTAAAATCATATAGTGCATTTAAATCTACATTTCTTGCAAATGGTTTTCAAAAGTTTGCTACCAATGAATTATTTTCTTGATTAGCTAAAAGGACCATGAAACAGGGAAGAAAGAACATATTTCTGGGCTTATGTAAACATCTACTGTCAATAACTTAGTAAGCAAACATTAACAAATGTTTTGTATCCTATTTACTTACAAGAGTCTTATAAAACAATAAACCTCGGAAAGCAATTACTTTGAATTTATTTTTCCTCCACGTTGAAGCAGAAAATGTTGTCACGCCAAAGTTAGCATTGAACTTGCATAATAATAGAGATTTATTGAGACAAGGCACAGTGCTGATTAAAAAAATAAAAGCGTTGAAATACACCCGAACATCTTTCCTGAAACACATGATAATAATTATCTTAGGAAAAGGTGGTGCTGACAACAGCATAAATGATGCTTCCAAATGGAGAGTTAATTTTATTTTAAAAGATTAAACCATAAATTACTTCTTTAAAATTAGTGAGAAAAAAATAGATCCCTTCTAAAGTCAATTTAATCAATTCACAAGAATTTTGCACAAGAGAAAAAATTATTAGACCATAACACTTCAAGAGGTTATTTGAGAATCATATTAAAGCGCCTCACCACTCTTATTCAGGAACTAATTTAGAATATATAGAATATATATGACTGGGTTTCAAATGTCTGTATAACAATTTATATTCTAATATATTTATTGCCATTTCAAACTAGATTTTTAAATAGTAGTTGGTTAAGTTTTCCTCACTTTTTAAAAATGTTTTCAAAAATTAACTTCTAAATAAGAACTGTAAGTAAGGTTCTGACTTGTGTAGCATCTGTATGTTAGCAAAGCCAAAACACAGCATCTAATAAATTCATGTTGACTAGTAAATGCTATTACTGTTCACAGTTAGCTGTTCCCTCACTACCCTTCTGCTTTCTAGTAGGCAGTAGGAGAAAAATATACTTCTTCAATGTAGAAGGTTTTCCCTTCCTTTTACTTTGTTTTATCTATAGTACTTGCTGTGGCCAATGGAACGTGAGCATGTGGCCTAACTGGAGAGACCGGCGCAGGCTGGCATAGCTCTGTCCCTTTCTGAGCTTCTGTTCTCTTCCATGAGAACACACAGGTCAGCAGACCCCAGTGGAGCCCAGAAAACTTGCCTGAGACCAGCAGTCCTCAAATAACATGAGCTAGAAATAAATGTTTGTTATCATAAGTGGCTGAGATTGTGCAGTTGTTTGCTGCTATAGGTAAAATTGACTGTGTAAGATCATAAATATCATAATTATTCATTGTAATTACTTAAAATGTAAGAAGATATATAAGCCACAGTTCAATTGTTGATATAAAATATTGTAAGTAAACATACTTTTTATGAAAAGAAACCCAAAGCCTTCAGTTTCCTGTGGGTAGGGTAAGGAATGTGGGATTAACTAAGTCTTGATTCATTCTTACAGGAGGGGGAGAGGAGAAAAAGTTGCATTTAAATGATGGTACCAATTACGTGACACCTATAAATACGTCCATGTACTGAACAAAGGCTGAAATTTGATTATTAACAAATGATCCAAAATTATCTATTCAAGTATAAGGGGGAAAAGGTGGATACAGACTTAAAATGACTTTATTACAATGCAAATATTTTTACTGAGTTCAAAACAGAGTAATAAAAACTCACTTTTAATCTATTTACTAGTAGCATTTAATTTCTTTTCAGATAAGGAAGGGTAGAAATAAGCATGTTTACCTAAAAAGTAAACCATATTTATTATAAATAATTTTCTTTGGTTCTAAAATCAATGTAGTTGCCTGGCCGGGTGTGGCTCAGTGGTTGAACATCTACCTAGGATCCAGGCGATCAGGGTTCGATTCCTGGTCAGGGCCCATGCTCGGGTTGAGGGCTCAGTCCCCAGTTAGGGGTGTGCCGGAGGCAGCTGATCAATGACTCTCTCACCATTGATGTTTCTGTCTCTCTCTCCCTCTCCTTTCCTCTCTCTGAAATCAATAAAGATATATTAAAAAAAAATAAAAATAAAATAAAATGAAAAAATCAATGTAGTTATTTCTCTAATAAATTTTTATTAAAATAGTGTTAGCTTACATTCATATTTTTTATGCTAGAAATGTAGAAAGGATCACTAACTTATATCTACTAGCACATAATAAAGAAAGGACCATTGTGTTTGAAGATAATGGTGATTAAGACATATCTAGAACAGGAGATATATTAACCAATAGCTACAAAGCACTCAGTGATTATTGTCAGGTAAATTGTCATAAGTCCTGGATTCCTTTTCCTCTAGTAATAATATTTTTATGTTGGAATTTGATGTTTATTTTTCTAGTGCCTCCTGGTTGGAAATAAGAATAAAGTCCATGACCAGAAAGGAGAAAAGATTGGTTGTACAACACTAGTGACCAGAAAAATATTGGCTACAACTAGGCACAGGGGGTTCATTTGAAGAAACTGTCATATTTTCAAGTAAGTATTTGTTTTTAGTGAGTAGATAGGGGCAACAAAAGTGTATGGAAGACAGTGGGTAAAAAACATTTAAAAATCATCATTAAAATATCATTAAACATCATCAAAATGAATTTATTCAAAAATGTTTTATGATATGAATTATTTTTTAGTTCACACAGACCAACCCTATAAATAAATGCATATAGGTAGATATGTAATTTGTTAACTTTCAAACAAATTCCTCCAATCTGTCAATAACTAAGACTGGGGAAAGTTATTTCTGCTAAGTTGCCATCAGATCTGCCATCTGGACCTACCATTTCCATCCATAGATCAAATGTGTCCTTTTTGGAAACAAGTATATAAATGCTTATCTCTTTTCATAATGCCACAAAGTCCCCATTATAAGTCAGTAATTATTACATAATTCATAAAAATGTTGTAAGTGTGCTCCTCAGTTCACATTCCCATCTTTTTCCTTACCTCCATAGCCCACCCAAACCCCCCAAAAAACTAATCTTGAATTTATGCCTTTATTTTTTGTACCTTCATACAATATATTTATTTTGATTTTTTTTTTTGTTAAACAGCCCATTTTTTCTCTCATCAATGAAGAAATGTAGTGATCATCACCTCCTCTTTGTAAATATCCCCTAGCTTTAACACCCAACTTCATCTAATCAATCAGAGTATTTTCTAATGTAAATATTACAGATCTCAGAAAATAACCCGATATACTTTCAGAGTTTTAAAGTAGCATTTTATTATGTACATCTTCATGGATATTTTCATAAAGAGTCAGGAAAACAAAAAGGGGCAAACAATAGAGAGTTTATGTATTATAAATCTTGCTTAAATTTAAGAAGTTAGTGATGATTGAAATCTGTTAGACAAAATATTTGTATTTTTTATAATGATGAAGATACATTTTTAAATAACACATCCTTAATTAAAATTTAAAATCCCAACAAGATAGCATATTTGCAAATATTCAGATTTGAAATAATCAAAGCAGTGAGACATAATTTCCCAATTTGCTTGCTATTTCTTTTTTAGTATCCGAAATTTAGCAAAAACATGTGATGGGATTCCTTGGACATCTTCCATGTTCTTAGCATGCTGGTTTGATATAAAAATAAAATTGGTTTCTTCACAAATATGAACTATAATGTTTTCCTTATGATTTCACTGATCAAAATATTTGTTTAAGAATAATTTTATTTGCTTATGGTAATTTTCTTCCATCACAGAACTTCATTTTAATTCTATTTTTTTTCTAAATAAAATGTGCGCTCTTATTTAAAGTATTACATACTGTGAGATAATGTTAAAGTGCATTTATTCTCATATTAGAACAACTTAATACTATATATTCTAGAATTATTCTTTGTCTCTATTCAAAACTGAATTCTCCCATTTATAATGAATCTCCCTCAGTATTAAAGGTTTGCTTTGACTATTGAGATTGTTTTAACGATCTTATTGACAAACGATGAGTTTTATTTTAACTTCTACAAAAACTTATTTCCAAAATTTATTTGATATTAAAGTCTTGAAAAAGTATACATTTGGATGCTTTTCTTTCCACAAATACCTTCACATTCAATACTGTTTAGTGAGTCTCTCTTCCTGTGAGGACATTTAATAAGTTATAGAACTTCAAAGAAGATGAGAGGATTAAGACATGGTATTTTCCCTTATGAAACTCACAAGCTCTAGGGGTTACAGACACCTGCAAATACAAGCAACAGTCATTGTGTAGTAGGTGCTACATGACAAGGGTGTTAACTACATTCTATGGAAGCATATCTTGAGGAAGCATCACCAGGACAGGCAACCTGTGTCGTTGCACACTGTCTGTGGGTAGAGGAGATTCTTGTGCTGGACTTAATGCTCTGTTATCACCATCTTAAATTTTTATAATTTTTTAAACAAGGGCCACAAAATTTCATTTGCATTGAGCCAGTCTTAAATGTGAGCCTCTGTGTAAGGCAGTGAAGGGCATATGTTGAACATTGGGGGAATAGAGTAGCTCTAAGATTCCCAGAATAGTTGATATTTGATTTGGGTCTCAAAGGTGAATTGGAATCTGGAAAGAGAGGAGATAAAAAGAGCCAGATAAATTCAGAGAATATGTAAAACAAAGGCATGGAATTAAATTTGCATAAGAATAGTAATTACGATGTAACTTCTAGGCAAGATGAAGTTAAACTGGTAATTTGTAATCAGATTTTCAACAGTTTTCAAAGGCCTAACTAGAAGGTTAGATTTTTAGAAGTGAAATGAAATGTAAGTTGGTGCTAAATGTGAAGCTGTGGAGAAAAACTGAAGAGGGAGACCTTTGCTGGACGATAATGGCCAGAAATCTAGAGAAAATGTGATGACAGTCTATAGAAGGCTATGAAAGTGGTGATGAAATGATGGGTATGCAACAAATATTCAAAGGTTCATGGTATGTTATACACATATCTCACTGTCTTTTATTCTTAAAAGACAGCACACACAAAATTTCAGAAGGTCCATTGACATGGATAAAGTAATATACTTGGAGAGTAATACAGATTCTTTTATTCAAAAGGTACTAATCACCTATGAATAGTAAAAGACTAGCAATTTTCACTAAAATCAAAAATTAAAATAATAAAAAAAACCCTGATCAAGGATCTATAAACGTACAAAATACGGACTATTCTGTATGGTTAGTTCTTATACCACTATCTAGAGCACCAAGTCAATCGATCCACATATCATAAAGTCAAATTAAACACATATGAAAATGAGCTTGATATGATGGAGTCAAAGCAGTTTGTTCATTTACTTATTTTTTACTTCTCCAGTTATTCTTTTGAAATAGGAATATGATCACATAAGCTAAGGGAATTACTACTTTTTGATGCCCGAGAGATCAATAAAATAATCTCTTTTCCAAATAAAGATCTGGAGAGAGACATTGCATGTTTTACTTTAGGCTAAAAAATTTAGTTGAAAACTATTTAATAAGACTTTTAAGATGGAAATTTTCTGATGTTTTCCAAATCAAGCTTTCTTTTGTACAATTTTATAACTCTCAACAAAGGTATAGAAGAATAATAATTAAATAAGTGTAATAAAGACATTACTGAAGATACGAGTAGAGTATTCTGATTTTCACAATCTAATGAAGTTTGTAAGACACTCAAATCATCAAGCTAAGGTCTCCCAAGGTCCGTTTTTTACCTACGTCTTTTCTATATAATCTTAAATTGTTGCTCATGATTCCTATTTTGTCAATCATTTTCTCAGTGCTCTTAAGTATTTTTTCAAATTATAACTTATTCATAGTCAAACTTTACTTAAATGGGTACTATTTTTAAATGCCGATTCATCAACAAAAATATATAAAGTTTGCCTTTGAACAAGTAAACTATTTTTCAGCTTGCATGAATATCTTTCATTGAAATGTGATTACAAATAGTCTGCTTACTGATAATAAATCCAAGGCTGTGTTTGTGTAAAGGAGAATAGAACATAAATAAAAAGACAATCCTTGACTTCAACAAGACTATAATTCTTGAACTTGAAATAATTCTGTGTAAATAAGTTAAACACAGAGTGATCCCCCCAAAATATATACACACTTTGAATAATTATTAATTCCAATGGGCTAAATCTGAAAAGAAAGAAACATCAATTGTGCTATCAGCTGTTAAAGTGTGTATACATTTTGGGGGGACATCCTGTAATTGGTTTTCTTTTTCAAAAAATTGCACTTCACTTTATGGATTCCATCTCAAGGACCTCTCATCTTTGCCAAACTTCAAAGAAAAAGCGCCATGGAAAATGAGCCACTGGAAGAGGCTGGAGAAGTAGCAGAGAAAGTCCCAGCGATGAATGAGAACTGGAACTTCAGTGAGGCCTGAATGTGAATTGCAAGCATGAAGCTGTATGTGTGTTGCAAAAATAAATAAATGTAAAAGTAAAGAGCGAAATCATTAAGGATCTTGTAAGTCACACCTAAGGAACTTTAATTGTTGAATTGCTTGTATTTGAAAGATATTTAATTGTTGAAATGACAAAACAGGGTTTTGTAAAAATACCATTTTTAAGGTTGCTAGGTAGTAAAACTTGTGATAGAATACTTAAAATGCCTCCACCATTTCCTTTCTTATATGGAAAACTAGAATAAATCAATAAAATGGAATACCTACAAAGTATATAAGACACTTAAAAAGTTATATTGGGTCTTGATAGTCTTTGGAGAATTTCTCTTTGAAAGAAACTTTCAAGATGACTTCTGGAGTAAAGTATAGAAAACAAATATTTTTTAAAAAATTCATTTTAGAGCTGTTTATTTTTCTGGCACAGGAATGGGTCACACAATTACCCTAGCCAGTTAGTCTAGATCAAGCTAAACAATTCTATCCCTTTATTGACAGAGACAGAAATGCTTCTAAGAAAAAACATGGTTTCAAGGCCATTGAAGTTAAGCAATATACATTGAGGTCACATACTAGATTAGATCTTTAAAACTACATGAGATTTATTTCTAGCTCTTCATGCACTGGAAAAATCTGGCCAATAATAAATTCAGAATACATAGTAATAAAGAACAGGAAAATAACATTAAAAATAAGTATAAACCCTTAAACTGCAACAGGAGGGATGTAGATGAGTTATGAAAAAATAGTTCTTCCTCTCATTAGAGCAGTTAAACATTAGCTAGGTTATCAGGTAAAGTCTCTGTAGACTCTTCTCTTGAAGGTTTTTAACATCTGAGAGGCAGCTATTTATCTTGAATTGTTGAGTTAAGTCCTGTCTGCCTGCAGGTGAAGGACTAGGTGACCTCTGAATTCATAAGTTCAGCTGCCTGATTCAGTTATTCCAGCAGTCTTTCTTTTTATTCAGAAGTGGTTATCAGCAATGTTAAACATGCTACAAATTGTTTTCCAATATTAACATATGAAGAAACCATATCAAAAATGTGTGGATTACAGGTTAAGATCATTATTTGCAAATATAGCCAGAATTAAGTTTTTTAAAAACTATCTTTTAGATGCCAAAATAATAGGCAGTAGAGAGATAATTTAAAATTTTGTCATTTCTGGGTGATATTAGAAATATGAGCGGGCATTTATGATGAGTTGCTGAAATGTTATTTCTGAACAACACAAATTAGTGATCAAATTTATATGAGAAACATTTTTTAGCACTCTGTACATTGTGATTAATTTAAGCAGATATTCTCCCTTTTCCTTCACTAGTCTCCAACTAGATCATGAAAAACTTCAGTTCTATGTGTGGCACAGATGACTTCAAGGAAAATAAATTATGTTAATCAAAACAGTAAAGGATCAATAAACAAATGAGCACATAGCACAGATAGTGTCATTCCAAAGAGTTACAAAGATCCATCTTACTCTGTTATCGTGATTTTATGTAACTGCCTCTCTTTATTCCTCACCTCTGGAAACTAAGCATTACCGCACAACAAATAAAACATACAACAGTATTTTTAGTATAAGTAGAGAAATTCTAAAATGACCCATAACATCTTAACTTGAAAAAATATTTTATATATATTTTAATCATTGCAGTATATATTCTTAAATAAGTAATATATTTTTCTGAAAGAAAAAAACATGTTCCTTAAAACTTCTGTTTGAAAACTTTATTAAAAATATAAATTCATATTAAAAATAAAATGTGAACAAAAATTTGATTGAATTATGATAAGGCAGTGATTATTCTGGCTTACACAGATATTCTACAGTATAGGTATCACTAAAATTATCATTTTTAAAATTAAAAAAACGCCATATTGCTTTATCCATAAGATTTTATAGGCTCATATGACTAAATGTGCACTAAATTATACTGCACTGACCTTCTTCAGAGCTAACACTTGGTAAATATTTTTAGAACAAAATTTCCACTATTTCCAAATATAGCCTAAGTTTAGGATTTTGAATTTGTTTAAATTTTTACCTATATTTGAAAGAGACTCAGGGAGCACTCCAATTAAGGTCATGCTGGCCCTTACATATCACAATGTCTTTCCATTTAAGACAAACAAAAATTTTATAATAAAACTGTTGCTTTAGTTTACAGCCAGAGTAGAATAATCAATTATAATCTCCCTTCTTAAGTTAAAATAACACTTTATTTCAATAAAATTAATCAAAGTAAATTTACTTTTAATAAGTTACTCTCCTAGCCTTTCAAATTCAGCACACTTTTCATCCCATAGCAATCTTACAAATTTTTAATTTTTACTAAGGAAAAATTTAAATAATGCTTTTAAATGAAATTAAAACTAATCTAAGCACTTGATAAAATCGCATCAACGGCTATTGACTATATCTGGTGATTACCTGCAAGTGATAATAGAGTATATTTCTGCTTGTGTTCTTTATAGATTACCGTAGATTTTAATTTTCTCTGTTGAAATGTTTAATTGACAAAAACAAAATGAACACAGTAAAGGACTGACTCATGGCAGCAACGAGTCACAAAACCAAGATTTCTCCTTTTCTTCTATTTTTTCTCCCCTTTCTGTTTTGTAACCATGGTAAAACAATAGAAGTGAACTTTCCCTGAACTTTTCTCTTTAAAGGCCTGGGTCCAAGTTGACCCAGCAGGGCAAGCTGGAACCTGATACTATCAACCCGAGGGCTGCTAAAGCAATCAGGTTCAACAACAACCATATATGTTCCCTAATGTCATTTTGCCACAAAGCCAAGGCAAAGGCAAGCTATTTCTAGTAAAGAATGCCTTTCTATTGTGTCAAAGATTAATTCAATAGTCTAAACGTGCATAAACCATGAACTAAATGGTAGACTACAGAAATATATTATTGTTCTTTTATAATTATTTGTAGATAAGGCCCAATCATACAAAAAATAAAAGCTGCTAGATGAATTATTAATGAAGATGATTTAAATCCCTACATATTTAGGTGATCTTACATTTAACTTGTCATTTTAATAAACTGTCATAGTAGCCTGTTTTAAAAGGCAACACTGCTTAAGAAATTTTTTTATGTTCTTCTACAGACAAGGTATGAAGGCATAACTGATTAAATTCACAAATTAAGATATTTGTTATTTCTATAACCACAGCATGAAAAATAATGAATTCGATGGACTGTAGTGTCACCATTCTCACCTCTTTCATTCAAAGGGTTGACATTTCTATATTCAGAAACAAGAAATAATTATAAATTCTAATATTCACAAATAAGCATTATAAAAGTAGTTTAGGTTCAACCCTTTTTCAACTACTAATATTCAAGTATAACATTATAAAAATTTAGTAAGGCTGATATAATAATGAGAAGTTATTCTGCCATTACTTAACACCCTTTCAAAATGTCTATATAGCTACTTGAAGTGAATCACTTATATATATATATATATATATATATATATATATGTATCACATATTAATATTATTAATTACTTTCAAATGCTAACAACAATTCTTAAATAGATGCTCAGTTACATTATTTTCTTTGAATATTATCTCCTATGGGCTCTAGAGTAGATTTTCAGTAGTACCAATAGTAGTGGTGTGTTCTGTGGATGAGGTTTTTGTTATAGTAAAAATAGGTCTCCTCATACCAATGAGAAGAAATCAGAATTATAATCAACATATAAGAGGAATTCAAAAAATATTAACTGAATGAAAAAATAAGGAGAGGTCCAGAAAATTCAGGGCATTAGCCACTGTAAAAACAGTTGTCCTAACAATGGTAATTTTCTAGAATAATATAAGATAATCCATTTAAAAAGCAAAACAGTGTTTAAAACAAGAATTTTTTTTATACTTTAAGTGGCTCAAGTAAGTCAATTATAGTGGAGATTCACTGTGTAGGTGTAGGTATACATTTTTGAAATGGCCCAACAAATTACAAACAATAAGAAATCTGTTTCAATGCATTAAATATATACATGAGTCCTAATTAAATATACACAAGCTTAACATTTCCATCTAACTCTCTTTAAATTGACTTCCAAAGTGGTAATATAAATAATATCACTAAAAATGTATGTTTAATTCTATCTTGGTTTTTAAGAAACCAACCTTCAATACTTATAACAAACATATAGGGCATCAATAAGGGAGATTAAAATTTTAAATGTGTACTGTAAAATAGAAAGAATGGAAGAAAGGCCACAGAGGCAAGATATAAAAGACACAGAGGAACTACCAATTTGGTCTGACTTTTGAGGTCTGGATAGTGGGTGCATTGATTCTCTTTTCTCCGAATTTGAGAACATAGGATGTTAAGACTGATTTTACTAATGAAGAAGGGAAAGCTAACATAAGCAGAACACCTACTATGTAGCAGGTGAGTAATATGTCTCATCTCATTTAAATTTCAACAATCCTAGAAAGCAGGTATTATTATCTCCATTTCTCAGATGAGGAAATTAGAGCTGACTGACCCAATGGCATGACTCGTGAATTTCAGATCTTTATGTCAAACTCATGTCTCTCTGACTTCAAAGCCTGTACTTATTCCATTATAATATGGTTGCCTCTGAGTAATAGAGACAATAGATCACTTGGCCATGGATCAAAAGACAGAGCTGTCACATATTAAATGTGTGACCTTGGTAAGCCACTTAACCTTCTGGAAGCCGCATCTTCCCTTCTTAGTACATTCAAAGGGTGCTAAGGTGGATACAATTTTAAAATCTGAAATAAAATAGTCAAAGAAGCTCATATTATTCTAAGGTGTCTAGTAAGAAGGTTGTGAACAGCTAAAGCAAAGGAAATAGATAACTCTGTGTATTCTGTCATTTCCAAGAGTACATTCTTCCAATCTAAGAATGTAGTTTCCGGTATTCATCATCTTCATCCCATTTCTACTTTTAATGTTACTATTCTTCCTCCTGCTTAGCCTGATTTTACTGAGTAAAGACTTTATAAAGGAATATTATTAGCTGTTAATACCTGTCTACTGGTGGATACAGAATATATAAGTAAAGAGAATTTTCCAATAAGAAAAAACTCAGACTATATAAATAAAAAGGTGACTGGGAGAATTAGAGTAACATTTCGTCGTTTTTTTTTTCTTCTGAAAAAGTAATGGATGGGACAGGGTAGAATGGATCATTGGGGAGAAAATGGGACATTTGTAGTATTTTTTTAAAAAGTAACAAAAACTCTAGTTCTTAGACCAAAAAGCTTGTACTCTGCAGTAATTTCTAGATCAGCTTAGAAATTCACTTGATATCTAATTAATTAATGATTAAAACAAACTACTGAGAAATTGGAAATGGTGTTTTGCCTTTTCTCATAAATTTTAAATCTGTTTTCCATTGATGTACTGATTATTTGGATATTTCACAAGCATTTCAAATTTAATATGTCAAAAATAAACTTTTTCACCCTAAACCTGCATCACATTATCAGTTGTATTCCATATATCTGTTAATAAATCCCCAAGGCCAGATTCAGGGGTCATCTCAATTCCTCTCTCTCCTTACGAGTACTTTCTACTTCTCAGCTCAATGGCTTCTATTGATTCTACCTATGATATTTTTCAACTCTTCTTCATTCACCTTGCTTCTGCCTTATCTGAGGTTGTTCCCCTCCTGATCCTGCAGTGTACTGCTGACCTGTGATCTGTATAGAAATAACATTCCAGCACCTCAGTGCATTCTGCAAATCTTCCAAAGCTCACCAAATTTCTTATCATAACATGCCAGACCCTCCACGGGCTAATGCCTCAATTCCTTTCTAGTATAACTTCTCAAAACTTTCCCACCCTCTCTCTGTAGTTGGTACTTAATTACTTTCATATATCCATGCTTTACAGATGCTAATCCTTATGCCTAGAATGCCCTTTCCTTCAATTGTCCATGGGAGAAACCCTAAGCCAATTCACATGGATTCCTTCCCTAATCTCCCCAGGTACATGTAGCTCACCAACTTCCATCCATTTTCATAATACCATACACTATATTCAAATATCACATCAATATAATTTACATACCATTTATGTGTAGGTACACAAAGCTTTTAAATGCAATAATGATGTTCTATTCATTTCTATTTCTCCAGAACTCAGCACTCCAGTAACTGGCAGAAAATTAATACTATATTTGCTGGACGAATCAGCTGAAGAAGCAAAAATTATTAATTTTCAAATAAAGTATATATTGTGTATTACATTACCAGAAAATATTAAAATGTAGGAACCACCTTTCTAAAAAATGACCACCCTGCACTAAATTAAGAGATATAAAATGTTAAGAGATTAATCTAAAGAGACTATTTTTATTGAATAACCAATTATATTACATAAATACCTACAAAATTTAAAATACGAAGTAAAGCAAACAGTTCTCTGTGCTACAAATTTTTAGTTTAAAAGTGCTCTTAAGTGTCAATCAAATAATACAAAATATTAAGTCATCATTGCCCTTTAAAAATCCTTTCAACAAGAATTCCCTAATTGTACTTTCACTTTATCTCACTGTACCAGTAAGTAAATAAATTAACAAAATAGCTTTTATCACACAGAATAACCTTTTAACTGAGGGATTATCTCTGGTTTATTTTTCATTTCTTTCACTGCAGATAGCAGTTCATGCCTCATTGATTAGTTTGCTAAGGTGGTGACCAGAAATGAAAACACAGTCTCTCAATATTGTAAGGACCTGAGTATGTAATCACACACACACACACACACACACACACACACACACACACACACACACACACACACACTCTCTCTCTCATTCCATGTCTTTATGCCTGGCATTTAGTTTCTAAGAAACAAAGAGTCAAGAATTATAAATATTTCATGTCTATTAACCCATGCTCAGGTATAACTCCATCTCTCAGATTTATTTCTGATTTATACTTTTTAATGCTTTTTCATTAAATTGCAGTTAAGTTTTTTCCATCATAATTTAAACTACATTTCATGACAACTTTCAAGGTAAGAGAAATGCAACTTGAAAGAAAAAATGTAGTTTCCATCAGACTCCTGCCATTTCTGAATTTAGGGTGGAGTCTATTTTGAGACACTTATTTGAATGCATACCTAAGATTTGAGACTTGCCATATTGATCAGTTAGCTTCATTTCCAGCCAAATCTTTAGCCCTAACATCCCTTTCCTTTCTTCAGCCCAAAATACCTGGAATTATTAGTCTAAAAATATTTAAACAAAAGAAATCACAGAAATCAAGTATGACAATAAGTGTTAACTAATGTCACCAGAACCAAGGAGGGTAAGCCATTCTGACCTGGTATGCTGCTACTCAGGACTGTTGAATCCTGTATTTGATGGTTGGGGGGGGGGGGAAATCATTGATCACCCAGTGTACACCCTGAAAGAATAAACACAGACTTGAAGGGTTCAAAATCCAGAACAAAAAAAGAGAAAAATGGTTTGGCCCCATATGGAAAATGAAAGCTTTGGAAGCACATTAAGATAGAATAGGAACCTCAAAACATTTAATAAAGGGTAACCAAATAAAAAAATGATCAGATACAGTCCTTTCACTTCTGAAGTCAAAGATAAAGGGAAGAGTATTCTGGCCAAACACAAGGTTGAGAGTTAGAGGCAAAAAGTTATCCTCTTAGATCCTGTCCCTTCAGAGGCCAAACAGAAGTTGGACAACTTATTCAACTTATCAGGGATACTATAAAACTGACATTGGCATCTGGTGTCGATTTTAGCTCACTCACTACTGTGGCCTCTTTCTAATCTGAAATTATGTTATTCCCTTTACCATACCAGACTTTCCATCACCTAGTCTAGTTGGTTATGTACTTAAATATATGTGTGCATTTTTTTCATTTCATTTGCTGTTTCATTAATGAGGTACTTATATCCTTAGGCTTTTATGTTATTCTGATAACTGGCTGTCTGTCAGTATTCCCAATTACTATCCATCCTACCCATTGCTTTTAGAATTAAAATCATCAGGCAAGACGATTTTGAGTAATAGCCAAAGCCAGTAGTCCTCACATCTCTACTTTTAGTGGAGCTTTCTTTCTTGTTAATGCTTACCCCTCTCATTGATATTTAAACTCATCACCTCAACCACCCACACTTTGTAGTGTTTTGCTTTTAATAATCAACTAAACCCTGTGAGAATTTAATTGATGATTAAGGTTAAAAGCTTAAATTATGAGTATTTGCATTTAAAAGAGACTCCTTCTTCTATGTGAATGCAACCTCTGGTATTATTTCTTAGGAAAAATAAATGAAGCCTTTGCCGGCCACCTTTGAATGGTTGCTTTTGACCTAATACTAGAATGGCTTACTGCATTAACAGATTTGATGTTCAAGGAACAACACAGCCCCCAGGTCTGACTATAGCACCCCCAAGCCTCCTCTCTTGGCCTTTCGGCCCCTTTCCAAAGTTTCTACCCCAAATTCTCACCAATTGATTACATTTGAGTTCATAATACAATTTCATGCATACATAGTAGGCCTAAGGATATTATTTGTTGCCCTGGAGCTAAATGAATAGATTGTTGTCCAGAAGTCGAAACTACCTGATATTTTCTGTACTGTATTCACAGCCCTCATGCTTTGTATGCATTATACCATTACCAATATTTTTCTTTTGGGTGGTGGAGGGGGTACCATCTCTCCTTCCATCAAAAATGGATTTAGGCCCTGGCTGGTGTGGCTCAGTTGGATGAACGTCATCTCATGCACCAAAAAGTTGCTGGTTGGATTCCCAGCCAGGGTACATGCCCAGGCGGTGAGTTCAGTCCCAGACCACATAGAAGGCAACTAATCAATGTTTCTCTCACATCAATGTCTCTCTCTCTCTTTCCTTCTCCCCCTCCCTCCCTCCCTTCTCTAAAATCAATAAAAACATATTAAAAAAACAAAAAATGGATTTAGAAAGTGACCAAGAGGCCACACTGATTTATATGGACTGTTTCATCTTTATTCCTGTACTTGTCTTTGCTGTTCAGTCATTCATTCAGCACTTGTGGGAAGTCTGTTATATACTAGGGAAGGTTCTGGTAAATATAATGAATAGACTATTAAAATGGTGCCTTTAGTACAACAATTTTCAACCTGTGTGCCCTAAGAATTTTGGAAACATGCAATGCCTGACTATTTAGTGAAGGGCACTGACCTCTTTCCCCTTAGATTGTTGAATAAAAAATGACAGCAGCCAACAACAAAAAAATAGCCCTCTAGTGTAAATGCTCTGTCTTGAACCATAAATATATAGGTCATATAATAAAGTTGCATCTTATCAGTCATGTCACGTAATAAGGTTGCATCTGATTGGTTAATTCTTGGTCCCAGAAATCCTTATATACAAGTATAGGCACTTGATTTTTTTTTTAAAAAAAGTCACTTTGAAGCAAAAAGAGTAGATAATTTCTATTATTATTACTTTTTGTAACTCAATCAAAATTATACCTATTTTTTGTCAGATATATTTTTGGTGTGTTGCAGCATTTTAGTAATTAGCTTATGTGTGCCATGAGATGAAAAGGGTTGAAAATCACTGGGTTAGTAGGACAAGGAAGACTTCTCTAAAAAGGTGAGGTTTGAATATTAAGAAGTTACCAGCTATGGGAATAAAAGAGGAACATGTTCTAGGCAAATGGATAGGATGCAAAGGACCTATGGTGGAAGAGCTTTGCTCTGATAAGGAAACAAAAGGAAAGCCAGTGTGGCTGGACATCAGTATGTGAGGGGCAGAAAGGAAAGCGATGAAAACCTCTGAGGCTGGCAGCATATGAAGCTTGGGTTTCTACTGACCTATCAATAATATTTATTTTATGCTCTCTTATTGTCTTAAATCTTTTCCTCTGCACAGCATGCTTTCCATCCTCCAGATATGATATATTTTCTCTCTCAGGCAGCAGACACACCTTTGCTGCCCTATTTTCAGCCATAATGTCTAGCTCAAGGCTCAGCTCATAATCATGTTTAACAAATGTGTTTGACTAAGTAAATTAAAATGTAATATAAATGGAAACCATTCATTTAAAATTCCAAAGCACTCCACAGTGTTTAAGTTTTCAGGTTCTATAAAGAATACTATCTGTATTTTAATGAAATATGAATCCTTTGCCTGCTAACTAGTTTTTGATGTAAGTTTTACTCTGCAGCCAAAGGTGCATTATACAAATGTCTCTATTTAGTCTTCTTTTGTCAGTGCTTTGTTATCCTTATAAAAGATCAACATCAACATAAAGGTAATAAAATGATACATAATAACACACAGTTATGTTCTCTGTACTTTACTTATCAGCTCTGGATGTCGTTATCAAAAAGTTCATTTTCCTGCACTAGTGAATTTATATCAAACAGTTGTCCCCCACACCTGTCAGAATGTTCCCTACACCCAGATAAATGTGATAAGATACTAAAAGCAAAGTGTAGATCTACGTTATAAAAAACATTTATCTTGATGATATACAGCTATTTCCTGTTATAAATACTGCAAGAGAAAAATAATAGTATCTGTTCAAAAAATATGGAAAAGAACCTAAAGATACTTAAGAAGCAAATCCAGCACCAGTCCTCTACATGAAAATAGTAAAAATCTACTTCCAAGTATGCAAGTGTTAAAATATGATTTCACTATAGTACAAATGTTCAGATATTAGACCTGGTGCCCTCATAATACATTTGCCTAATACCACAGTAAATTTCTTTCATTGTTTTCCCCAACTAGGATGACAACCATCTAACCTACATAATATTAAGCAGACATTTAGTTCCACCGATGTGAACAGCCAAGAGATTAATGCTGACAGAGCTAAATTACACAAGAGTCAAGAAATGTGATCCAACAATACAATTATAATTATCACTAGGGGTGGTAAAAGATGAACATATTTTCATCTACTAAGGGCTCTGGATTAAAGGGCCAAACACTTAAATGCCACTTTTATTCATTTGGTAACTAGGGGTATTCCAAATTCTATAATTACATGACTTTGCATATGTTAAAAGCTGCTTAGTATTAGAGGCTTCTGATAGCAACGTTGTAATTAAGGGTCAATACCTATTATTTTTAATTTTCAGCTACTATCTCAAAAGACCTAAAATAATCACCAAGTCATATGAAAATTAAAAAAGAACTATTTATCTTCTCCTAATTCTGTTTCACTAAACTTACAGTACAATGAATTATTTTTTAACTTAGATTGTTATTTTTTTCTTCCTTAAAGTCTTGTTAGAAAAACATATATAATATCCATTTAAAAAATAAAATTTTAGATGAAAGTTATTAACAGTATATTAAAGCGTTTTCTTCTTGAGGGTTATAATATAGAAATTCAAAGTTATGAATATATACCTGAATTTTGTAATAATCCCTTTGAATAGTATATCTACTAATGATATTTATTACAAGGATAAAATTAGAAAATATGCTTTTAGGCAACTATAAGTCTATACCTTTTAGTTATTTTTACTCCAGTATATAAATCATTATTCTAAATAATTTATATATTAGAGAGGAATATTCCTTAGCTTCATGCAACTAGCATATGCCATTTACTATAATGAGTTTCTAGTTATATATAGGTAACACCATCAGAATGAAATTGATAAAACCATCTTCCCTTTGGCTTTTCTTAGTGATATGCTGGATGATTTTAAGAAGTTCAGTACATTTTGTTTTCTGCTCATCACACTAAATTCCTGCACCTTGAAGCTTGTTGAGCCTTTTTTTTAAACTTTTGTATTTTTTTAATGCTTTTGTTGATTTTAGAGAGAGAGGGAAGGAGGAAAAGAGAGAAAGAGAGAGAGAAATAAACATTGATGTGAGAGGGGAACATTAATCAGTTGCTTTCCCAACCCCAGGTATTGAACCCACAACCTAGGTATGTGCCCTGGACCTGCCAAGGCTTGTTGAGCTTTTCAATGAAGGTAGATTTTCCATGAGATTTTATATTTTGGGTTAGAGCTATAGGACTGCTTGTTTTCATTATTTAAAAATAATTATAGTTCATAAAAAAGACATTCCCTTTTAATGACTATGAGATGGAGTCCCTTATCTGTGGAATTCCAGTGGTTTTCCAGTTGCAGCTTCTTATGACTAAATCATACTCAACATCAAAGGAATTCTTTATTTATAATTTTCTTGATAGGAAATGGATTAAAATTAGGTTAAAAATGGAAATGGGCGATATGTCTAGATAATAACATGTAAACAATATCATTATAGTGAGTGTGGTTTATATCAAAGTATAAATATTTATTCATTTAAAATGATCCCCAAGGAGATAGACATCATTTTTTTCATTTATTCTTTGGCCTCCATGAAACAAGTTCTAATTACATTGATGAGGAACTGAAAGGGAAGTCATACGGTGTCATTCAGTTTCACAAGGTGAGAAAGTAAGCTTGGGTTTTGCATATGGAGTTACAGATTTCAGCTTTTGCTTGTTAATATCTGAAAGTTTCTGGGTTCAGTGTCTGCATCCATACAATGGGGTTTTTGTTTTGTTTTTGTTTTAACTTATTTTTATTGTTGAAAGTATTACAGATACCCCCTTTTCCCTCCATTGGTTCCCTGCACCCCTCACCCATCACTCCCCAGGCCTTCCCTATACTAGTGTCTGTGTCCATGGGTTATGCCTATAAGTTCTATGCTGGTTTACTCCAAATAATTAGAATGAAATTGGAAGTAAAGGCAAAGAGAATAAAAGGCTTCTGTTCCCCCCTCCCTCAAGAGTTGGAAGCTAGGGTTTCAGATGAAATAACTCTTATTTGGATATTTTGTGAAGGAGTGACAGACACAGAGCCATCTAAACCCTTCTGTAAATAGGAAAAGCAGAATGTGCTGGAAGGTCCTAGGTTTGTTTTAATCTTTTGCTATGGATTATGGTATTAAAATCAGAGATGAGCTATAGATTCACCTATCCGAAATAAAATGACAGCTACTGAAATGTGTCTAAGTAAAGTTGGTGCCCCAAATATTTGCTGTCATGTTTTGAGATATTTCATAAGTTCAGACAGCACAAGTATATATCTGAGCACAAGTAAATATGCTGAGAAGTTCTTTGATGATGACTTGCATCTGACACGATAACAAAATTTGTTTTTAATCATTACTGAGTAGAAGATTCCAATATTGATCTTTTAAAAATAAGGCAGATAAATTTTAGTAAGGCGTACTTGTCTAAAATTTATTTTCTAACCAAATATCGGTCCTCATCTCTTACTTAACTATTTAAATGACAGATTATTATTTTTTATTTTCACTTCCTTTTCAAAATACTGACAGATAGCAACAATTCTTATATTAGACTGAAGAGTCCTTTCAAGATTAAAAACAATCAGCAGCCATTCACTCAAATATAAGATGGGCCAAAATATAAATTCCTGTCCAATGGGAACTATTTCAAACATCTTAATTTTCAAAGTAATGGCAGCAAATACAGAAATATTTATGTCTTCAAAAACTTCTAAGGGGATAATGATTGTATGTATCCTATTAACTCAAGTGAAAAATAATTTGAACCTTCTCCAAAAATGTATTGAAACTAGTTTTCTATACTTGGACAATTCCATATGGGGATCCTCAAAGAGACAATACTTTTTGCTAAACGATCTTATAGGTGGACCAATATAATTCATTTACAATAATTAAAACTAATATATTCAGTACATGCCAATTTAAATCCTAAATTACTTCAACTGACCAACACAAAAGCTTGAAACCATTAAAAGTAAAATAAAACATATCTGTAATCTGCTGTTCAAAAGAAATTAGAAGCACTCCTGACAATAAAGGTCAATCACAACCCACTATACCTTCCAGATTTACAAAGAAACAATCCTCTCCAATCATCCCAACTGCGAATGCAAAACCTCTAAATAAGAGATATTACAACTGGCAAAGAATGCTATGAGTGGCAAAAATATAAGTAGTCTATGCACGAATTACAACATATCTCTTAGTCAAGTTAAACCTGGAAAAGTGTTTAAAAACAAAAATTTTGAAAGCAACCGCTTTAGAAATGAAATTAGTATAACAAAAATGGCTTGAAAATTTTCCAGATAAACCATAATTAGAGGGTTATCTCCACAAACCACATTTATAGGAAGGTACCTTTCTTACTACAGCTTTAACTGGGTAACGTAGCCCTTAAGAAAATGAAGCTACAGATTCAACAGTTTCAAAAAAAATTGAAAAGAGAGAGAAAATAAATGTGAATTGATTTGAATACAAAATTCTAGATTTAAAACATATCTTAGAAACTTTAATTTGATTCAAGTGTTAGTTTACCCCTTCTTTGAGTACACTGTGTTATCTTACTTTTAATTCTAAAGCAAAATGCCTTTGCTTATTCACTTTTAGGAAAGAGAGCGGCACAATCAGAGGATAGTTGATCAAGCAGTATTTATCTATCTATCATCTATCTATCTAATCCAGATTGAAATAAAACTTAGACATCCAAATTTCATAATAAGTGATAATTTATAACTCTATGTTTACATTAAATTACATATGTAATATATAACTTACAGCAAGTTTAAATCAGTTAAATATTTTTCCTCTAAAATATTTTTAAATATTTGCTTTCTTTAGAAATATTTTGCCATCATATTTACATGTATAAATTTGGCTTTTGTCAGTAGGTATCCTTGGCATAAATAGGTTAAGATAGAATTTATAATATCTATTATAAAAATGATACCAGTTCATCATCATATTTAAGATGGCAAAATTATTGAAAATAAAACAAAATTGTATGCTACTTTGCAAGGATATTGCTCTAAAATAAAGAATACTGTATCTGAAAAGAAATTACTAATGGAAGATTTAAGGAAAACATAGTCACACATGATTGATCATTTAGAAAGATATACTTTGCTTCATTAAGTTGTGTATTTGCTATTATGGCTTGCATTATAGCAGCTTATCTTTTTGGATAATTAATTTCTTTGAGAATGGATTGAAGGTTATGTATCCTTATAGTTAGTAATATTGACACACGGTCATATACCTAAAATTTTGCATACAATTTCGAGGGCTTCCTGGATACTTCTGCCCCAGAACCTCAGCTGTAGTCCAGCACTCTTACTGCCATGTAAAAGCGTCTGTTCTTAATGCATTACATACCTGCATCCCTACAAAGACCTTAGGTGAATAAACCACATTATCCTCAGGTTTATTAACATAAACACTGTATAAGTTTGAGGTGTCCAACTTAATAATTTGATATATTACATCCATCATGAAATGATTATCACAATAAAGTTAGTTAACACATCCATCACCTCACAGTTACTTCTGTGTGTGTTTCTGTGTGTGCAGTGAGAACACTTAGGACCTACTCTCTTAGCAATTGTCAAGCACGCAACACTAACTCTACTAACTGTAGTCACCATGCTGCCTACTAGATCCCCAAAATTTTTTCATCTTACAACTAGAAGTTTAATTAACTGCATTTTAAAACTATGTAAGTTTGCCCAGCTTAAGAGAGAAAATTGTGGATTATTCTACCTATATTCACATGGGTACTTGTGGCATTATTGTGAAAGAACTCAGTAATTTAAAAACAGATTTAGCTGGAACAACTGATGATGTTCCAAGCTCACTGTGATGTAACAAAAATACTTTAAATGGAAGAAATAAGTGCTTGAATATCTAGACAGCAAATCACAAGTGCATTTTAATCTAACTAAATTAGAAAAGTTCTAATTCAAAAAGTAGAGGCCTAACAGAAAAGTAAAATGGTATTTGTCATCTTATATACAGCCAATGAAAAACTTGTATTTAAGTTCAAGGTATTAAAGTGAATTAAGGAAGTAACTATTCCACAGGAGTATACATCATTTCAGTCTAATTTTAGTATGCAATTCTCCTTATTAAATATCATGTATGAAATAGCCTTATTTATCATCTTATCACATTAGATATTGTCTGGAGAGGCTATTTTGAAGAAGAAAAAAATGGTTAGGAAGACTTTATTTTAGTCAAATTAGATTTGATACTTTAAATGTTTATCTACTATAATCTTTTATTAAACCACTGTTCAGCTCTACTGTATTTTTAGTGAAGTTTTAATAACTTTCTTTTAATTAAAAATAGCATATGATAGCAGAGACCAACAGCAATTAAAAGTAATCAAATTTAGTGAAATGTGTACAAAATAAAAAGATCTGTGCATATTTTGTTAAGGAGCTATCAACTGATAGGCTGTTTTCTATGTAAAATAAAACAGCGTTTATTATTAAAATATAGGCTAAATTCTTTGCCTCATTTTCTGCTTTTGTAAAATGTACTGCTTGAGAAACAAGTCTTCAAAAAACAAGGCCTAAAAAAATCTACCACTCAGGGTGCCTTTGAGGATATTTAATTAAAATCTAATCCTGCATTCATTAAGGCTCACATAAATTAAGCTGTCATTCATAAGATTTATGGATTCTCATTTGCATATTGCATACAATTCATCAATTACTCAAGTATGAAAGGAGCACATTTCCCTTGGAGCTGCCTGCTACCCTGCCAACATTTGAAATGAGGGAAAGAGCAAGACTGTCAGGCATTCACACAAACTTTCTTCCAAATGTCTGCTCCTTGATTAATCTAATTTTCTAGATATTCCCTACAAGATAGACCAACAGCCCTGGTGCACATTTCTATTATTTCTCCTGTCTTCATCATTGAAAACTTCTAGTCTTTGAATACTTCTTCATGTCTGAGTGATTATTATTTGTTTGCTAATGATATGGCATTGATGATTTCTTTTTATTAAAATGTGTTTGATGCATGCAAGCAAAGTACAAAGAGGCAGGCTATACGTTTGTTGATTTTTAACATTAATATTTTGTTATCAATGATCAGCCTGTTTCTTGTGTAATAAAAAGTTGAAAATGAGGAAATATTAGGGCAAGAGAGTATTGCTCTGGAATGCAGTCAGCACAAAACCCTAGCTTTTCAGAGAATCTTAACATTTGAGAAGAATCTAAAACAAAGCCACATAGTAAATCATTGACTCTATTTTTAACATAAAAAGAGAATTTACTCAAACAGCCGGTTGGTATATGTTATTGCACTTTTTACAGTTCTAAGCAAAGTAGTAAAACCAGATTAGTTTGTTTTCGTTGTGCATAAAGCATACTGTGTTAATTCACTTGTCTTCTCTGGGGAGTAGATCTTAATTTCAGTGGCAAAACTTGGAAGTAACAGTCTTTCCAGAGCACACTCTGGAAATCTTCCAAGGGGCCTGTGATCAGGTGTGGAATATAATGCAAAACACTCCTCGTGTCCAGCACTTCTACATTAAAATATGTGGATTTACCAGTACTTTCAAAAATTAGTGCTCCTGAAAACAGTTTCTTTTATGTCCGTTAAATGAATAAACCGGAAGAAGTGCCTTTTGTGAAGCATTAACCTTCCATGTCATACATCTCTCCTCTAGTCCAAAAAGAAACATTTGATCCAATTCCAATATTTAGAAAATTTTATTTGGTAACATGACAGCTTTTATCTTACTGTGTAATACTCAACTGACCTATGATCATATCTAGTTAGAAGCATTTACATAAGTAAAGCCCAAAATTAAAATTCCATAAATTAAAACCTAAATATCTCAAGTTAAATGTTACATTATGAAGAGACACATTAAGGTTGATGTTGTTAGCAAGGAGTTTAAGAAATGAGTAAATGACTCTGAGTGCTATATCAATGTAATTATAAATATATTCACTTTATAAAAACTGTGCTTCAAAAGAGAAAAATAATGTATGCAGCAATGAAAGTAATTTTCACTAACCCCTTACAAATACATTTAACATAAAAGAAATAAATGCCTTTATAAATTTAATCAGAAAGATGAAATCATTACCATGCTCAATTTATAAAATGACCTGCAAGGCTGAAAACAAACAACAGACCAGCTCATGCTTCTTATCCATTCAAGTTGGATGGTTCATAGTAATCTTCAGAGATCCATGCCTGAGACGCTCCTGAGTGAATTGTATGCCTTTTAACTCTTGCATTCTCTACATTTCAGTTTTCTCAGCATGAGCTGTCTACTTATTCTATCTAAGTAATGTGTAATAGAAAAAGAATTGTCCTAGTCTATAATAATAAAGCTTATTTTATTTCTTCTATACAAACCACCTTTTCAGGTTTTGTTTGTTATTGAGATTTTTAAAATACATAAATTAAATATGATAATTAGCTACCTTACTCAATTTAATAGTGAGTAAACATCACAAGAAAAGGTTTAGTTTCTTTCTTTATTTTATCCTATAAAATAATTTACCTCAGATTAATAAAAAAATTACAAGTAAGAGAACACAATAACTCTAAGAGTGATGGACAAGAAGGGAAAGAGATTCACCAAATTACCTAGGGCACTTCACTTAAATTGGAAATTTTGCATTAAACATTTGTACAGATGAAGTAAAATTGTTTTATGTCCCAGAGTGCAAATTTGGTTAGAATAAATTATTCCCAAATGAATGTGTGTTTTTCCCCACCCCTGTTTTAATTAATAATCAGGCCTGAACTGACATTGCTGAATCAAATCCCAAATTCTGGGCCACAGGAAATACTGATGGATTAGAATGTCAAGAAGAACCAAAAAATTTAGGTTGCACAAAATTTAATTTCAAGCATGTAATTTTAAGAAATAATTATTTCAAAAGCCACAAACAATAATGGTTAAATAAGAGGACACTGCTCTTCTTTAGGAAAATTAAATATATTTCCAGGAAGGAAAGCTTCGACATTGCAATGACCTTGACAAGAATCTTAGGTGATGATGATCCATCACTAGTGATCAGGATTGCTAGCCATCAAATGAAGATATCACAAAATTATTTCCATGCCAGCACACTGCTATTTGTTAATCACTTCATAGTATTTAAATATTATTCAAGGCTTAAGGAATTTAGGCAAAACAATAACAAAACACAAAGAGAGACTGAGGAACAACAGAACAAAACTCCTTTAGCACCTGTTGACAATAAAATAAGCATGTGCAAATTCAATAGTGTATTTATATAAGTTGATGAGGTTTTCAGTCATGCTAGAAGAACATTGGGTAATTAGTAATATCCAACATACAACAGAAATTATAGAACGTCCCAAAATTGTTTATAACAAGGCTTTAAAGCAGATTAAACCTGATGGGTACCTGGGTTGCAGAAACATATACTACTAATTTGAATCATTTCCATGTAAAACTGTTCTTATTTAGCAAAGTATCTTAAATAAAATAATATGAAATAAACATTTTGTTGCTGTTCCTCTCAAAAATTGTCTTACGAAAGTATTGTAGATCTGTGCATTCTATCAAAGAATGTATAAGATCAAAGACATTTCCTTACCGTACAATGAAGGTTGGTCACCTTTACTAAATTTGTAACAAGAAAAATAAATCAACCAAAAGGGTAGAAAAGGTCCAAGGAAGGCCAAAAGTCATTACCTGGGGCCATCAGACTAGTCTGTTTTGCACAAACCTGCTCTCCAAGAGGAATGAAGTATCTAAACTATTTACACATTTATTTTTCTTAGGTTAGAAGCTAAGTACATAGAAGCAATTGAAAGTTGTGTAAAACATATGTTTTCAATCACATGGAGGACAAGTCCCTTCATTCTGAATTTATTTGTAATAAGCATAAGGAGTGTGCATACAAAGTCAAAAAAATCCATTCAATCAAGAAATGTTTACTTCTCTTGCACAATGTTGTCTAATTTAAATTTGTTCCTTTATATATATGTTGGTGTGTGAATATATATATGTATGTATATAAGGGTGCTATACAAAAGCCATCTCAGCTAATTTTTATGATTGTAAGATTAATGTTCAACTAATAAACACTGATGTCAGAATCATTTGGGTTTAAAATATTGGGAAATTATTAGAATAAATGCTCAATCCAACTGGATGCCTTTTTATAAGAAACTTATCCCTGAATTCTCCAAAATGACTTCTCTGCAAAGAAAAAAATACATGAATTAAATTTTTCAGAAGTTATGGTAAAGAAAAAATAAAATAATTAATTTTAGCCTGTATAATATAAGGATTCTTCTGAGATAATTTCCGTAGTCTTTTTGTGTTCAATGTTAACTCAGAATTGAGCTTGTAGTGTAGTACGATGGTCTCCAAACAATTTTCACATGTAATAATGCTAAACAAACCACTTTTATCCTTTTCAGTCCAGGCTCTTACATTTATCTCTAGGAAATTTATGTTACCCACTTGATCTATCGTTCCAGCCTGCCAAGATTTTGGAGATCTTAATTCCTTCAGCATCTACAGCATCATCAGGCTCAAGAATATGAAAGGTCATTTCTTTCCCTCTGCCTTGAATTTCTTCATGAAAATATCAGCTCTACATCAGAGTTTCTATCTAATCTATCTCTCCCATATAGTGACTCTTCTACTGACCTTGTTCAGCCTTTAGTTTAATTACCTCTATTCTTGGCTTCAAAATTCATCAATTGGCTCCTTATTCCCTAGAGTAGCAATTTTCAACTGGTGTGCAGCAAAAATTTTTAAAACATGCAATACTTGACTATTTAGTCAGGGGCGCTGACCCCTTTTCCTTAGATTGTCAAATAAAAAAAATGACAACAGCCAACAAAATACCGTTCTAGTGTGAAAGAATCAAAATTATACCTATTTTTTGTCAGATCGGCAAAAAATATAGTTTGGTGTGCCACAGAATTTAGTAATTAGTTTATGTGTGCCATGAGATGAAAAAGGTTGAAAATCACTGCCCTAGAGCACAGGTCAGCAAATTATAGTCTGCAGGCCAAATCATGCCTACCTGTTTTTATAAATGCATTTTTATTGGAATAGAGCCAGGCTCATTTGTCTACATATTGTCTATGCTTTGACACTACAATGGTAATGTTGAATAGTTGCTACAGAAACCATATTGCTCTCAAAGCATATAATATTTACTATTTGTCCTTTCTAGAAACACGTCGCCAACCATTCCCTTACAGGATGTTTCCAAATCTCTTAGCATGACACTAGAATGTCTTTATGGTATGATCTTGAGCTCATGTTCTAGCATAATTTTTTAAAAATAAATTTCTTCTCTCTGTTCCCAATGATCTTTGAGAATGTCATGTTTAGAATAAATTATAAACAGATAGCAAGGTCCTTTAAAAATATATGGCATTCAGAAATAGTAAGTGAAAAACAATGTCATGTGCCTATGTATTATTTTACTTTAGATTGTTACGTCTATTTGATGTATTAATTCTTGGACTCACTTTGATAACTTTAACACTGTACTAGTACCTATTAAGAGTAATTGAAACTACTTTTTCACCAGAAAGTGATTTGGACAACACTAGGGAGCAAAAGCTCCTTAACTATAAAAACGGTTACCAGCCAATCACAGTATCCCAATGTGCTGGTTACTTTGTACAAGGAAGCTAATTCCTTTGCAGTTTTACATCTTAGGGTAGCATTTTATTAATGACTGCATTTTATAAAATTGTTCATTTGTCATCATAAATAATTCATTTTATTCTCTTAAAATGAATATTTTATATATATAATCTGACACCATAAAAATTATTTCCTGTATGTCAGCCAAAGAACACCTATTAATACTTGTTCTAAAAAATAAACACCCTTGAATATATATCCCTTCTTACCTGTTAAAAGAATTATTCAGATGAGACCCAGCCATGTGAAAAAGTTAATGTTCTTTACCAAGAAGTTCCTTTATTCTATAAGTAAATTAGACTCTGAGGAAAAAAGACCAACTATTTTTACTTACCATGAAGTATTCTATTTCAAATTTTGCCTCTTTTTGCTATAATACAAGTGATTTTTTTAAATAACACAACAAACTAGAAATCTGTTTTAGATAATGACAAGGATTTGAACAAGACTGTGACTGTCAGTGAAATTGAAGGCATCCTGTATGCCAATTTTGGCAGCAGCAAATGATTGCTGGTTATTTCACATCTCACATTTTATTAAAAGGTCATGAAAAAAGCTTAAAAAAAATCTATATTCATGTTACTAGCCACCAGAAAGCACTGAGCTGCATGAACAGAGTAAGGAAAATGTCAGCAAAGTGTTGGAAGTATGCATGTATTTTCTAGACATCAATCTCAAGCATGAGTAAAGAGTCTTGAAAAATCAGAGTCTAAGAGAAGAGTGTTTTCCAAAGACCAAAAAATGATAACTACTGAAAATAAAGCTCACGGAAAGAGGGAAAGTATTACCTAAGCTCTTTGTGACTACTATGATCAATTATATGTAAGATTCATTCAAAACTTTGTTGAGTACTTATTAAGTATATGGCCGCCTACCTTCACTGAAGTAAAAGTATAATGGCAAAGACTTTTTGGAAGTTCAAAAGAGAGAATGAGAGGTTGTGAGACACCTTCAAGGTTTTCTTAAAGGAGGTAACATTTGAGAGAGCTCTGGAATGGAGTAGGGCCTTGGAACTGAAGACCTTGGAAAGGAGGGACTGGGCAGAGGAGGTTGATTCCTGGCATGGGGATGAACAACAGCAAATGAATAAATGCCACAGGGTGTAGAATATTTATAAACAGATAGTTCAAGTTAATGAAGACATCAGTCAACCTGGAGAAGTAAGAGATAAATCTAAAAGTAAGTTGAAAACAATTCATAAAAATCCTTGAATTAAAAAAGTAATCTCTATTTTTATAACCATCGGTAATGATTAAAAGATTTTTTTGTTTCATTTATTTTGCCATTGTTAATTTGTTTTTAAACATAAATGAAGAGACTGTTGGCAGGACATTATTAAGAAGATTAATTTGTCCTTGAAATCTTTCATGTCCCAAGCTACATCAACAATGTTATAAACTAGTGAAGTTGGGAGAAACAAGGTAGAGAGGTAGAGAGATTACAATCAAGAATCCTTAATAGATTATGAAATGTAAAGTCAAGTGAAAGAAGGCTCTTTATTAATAATAATTGAGATTATTAGAGCCTGGTTGGCTAAAATAAAAATAACCCTCTTGGAAAAAGAAGAATAAACAAAGATGAAATTGAAGATAAGTTTTCAATATATTTTGGTGGTTGTGGAATGTATATGTGATGTTCTTCAAGTAATGGGACATGTACTACTAGTGCTCAGGAGAGAGAGGGACATATATTTGGAGTTAGCTGCACAGAGATAACAATTCAAATAATGAATCATTTTATACTTTAAGAAAGACTGTTATTGAATACTCCAACTTACTTCTGAGATTTGATATCTTTTCATCAATAAGAGTAGTTCACCATGGAAGCGACTCTCCAATGAGGAGTACCTCTCAACCAAAGGAGAGACATGAATCTCAACCTCAAGAAATATAGATAGAATTTAACAGTCTGAAAAAGGGAATATACACAGTTCCTGAGTGGGGAAAAAAGGCATTTACAATATTAATTGAGAGATAAAATTCAGGGAAAAGGAGATTAGAAGATAGGGTAAAAACCAGTATAATGAACATTTTTAAAGAAAACTGTTTAATGCCAGGGAAGAACCCAGAAAGGGTAAAAGGATAAGAGCTCAGACAATCTGGCAACTAGAAGATTGCTGGTTTCTTTCAAGAGAAGTTGATAAATTTCAGTAGAATTTCTGTGGAAGCCAACAATCAAGAATTGGTAGAGTATGTTCGAGATGGAAGAGTGAATCAACAACTATTACAATAACTAGTCAACGAAAAGGAGCATTAACAATGTTTAACAAGATGTACATGTGTCTAGAACAGCATTGTGCAATAATAATAATGCAAACCCCAAATGATATTCTACATTTTTAGTATCTTAAAAATTTTGATATTAAATCAATAGCGTATTTTACTTTACCCATTAAATCCAAAATATTATCCTTCAACATGTAAGGAATATAAAAACGATTGGGATATTTTACATTCTTTTTTTCTATTATCTTTCTGAAATCTGGTTTGTACTCTCCTCTTAAAACATACTTTAATTTGGGCTATCGACATTAACAGTGCTCAAGAGTGACATGAGGGTAGTGGCCACTGTCCTGGATGGGACAGCTTTAGAAGTTGAAAGAACAAGCCAGGAATAGCTTTTGAAATTGTCACTTGACTGCTAAGTTTGGTTAGAAGACTGGTAAGACTGTTACGCTTGTATTTATTTTCAATTTTTTTGTCGCTAAATACAAAAAGAAGTAACAAGAGGTTGTTTGAATTGAGGATCACAAAATACTTTTCAAACTTCTCTTTGTAACTAAGCTAGAATAATTATTTGAGGTGGGAATCTTAAACTAAGACATTTTGAAGCTAATCACATGAGCTTTTAAAGATAGAGTGTAAAAGCTAAAACAAGAATCACTTCTAGGATTCCTGAAGTAAAAGGCACATTATAAACAGAACACTAAAATTGGTTTGAGAATTTCAAAACCATTCCTCATGAAATCATAATTATATCAACTTGTACAAATAAAAGGTCAAGAACTTTCCCAATAATTGCATCCAGACATTGTCTCATTAACTAGAATCCCACACAAAATAGTAATGCAACATCTATTGGATTTATCCTTTGTGACTCCATTTTCTCAGGACTGATGAAGACAGCCAAATCACACATCTGGCATATCTTCTTTATGCCATTTTTAACCACTACACCAAATAAGATGAATTCCAAATACTACACACTCTTTTACTAATCAAAAAAGAATTCACTGTAAAACAAATCAAAGCTACATTATTTTAAGAATGTTTTCCTTTAACAACTATTTTTCTTTATAGAGCATGTCCACCATTTTTATTAACATTTAAAACTAATCAATAATATATTGAATGAATAACTAGACACCTTAGAATGTAGAAATTGTTTAAAATTTTAAAATCACATAGAAAGCGGACTTCAGTCTACTTTTTAAAATATATCTCCATAAAGTTATGACTCGTTTATATTCACATAAGTGTGCTTGAAAGAAAAAATGTGTTTACTCTAAGACAATTCAAATTGGTGAACAAACTCTCAGAATTAGATGACAAGGATATAAGATAGTATCAACAGTAAAGCTGGATGAAATATATAATTGTATGTGCCACTGCCATATACATATATATGTGTGTGTGTGTGTGTGTGTGTGTGTATACACAGTAATCACTTCTCAGGACATAATTTCAAATAGAAAAAATTATTGGACTCTCCTTATATTGATCACATTGTCACATGACAATAGTATATAGAATGTGTGGTCATTTTTCATACTGAAAAATATAAATTAAAACATTGATTGAATATTCTAGTCAATATTTTAAAAATTATTTAAAAGTGAGAGCCACTTCTACTTGTCATTTGTCTTAAATGAAGTATATTACTTCTTACTCCATATAACTAAAGATGGCATGAAATGAGCCACGTTAGCACAATGGTAATATGTTCTCAAAATAAAACTTTAGTGGGGATTAGTTTCCTGAAGAAAAGCTCATACTAATCATTATGACCTGGAAAATAAATGGAATTATAGTCTCATCTAAATGTGAGTGCTGTTTTTATTATTCCATTTTCTTATAGAGTTGACTCACTATGCATGTACTATCTTTCAAACTAAGTTCAAACAGTTTCCTTGAAACAATGCCCGTGACGTATTTGACACACCCTTCCACCGTGCCGAGTGCGAAGCACAGGGAAGGCATTCAAGAATTGATTTTTGTTTTGAGTATTAGGTGAAAAGAAAAACCAAATGCCCACGAGGAAGTGCTTTAGCGGTGATGCTAAGTAAGGAGAGACTGGCATAAAAAACACTGCTCAGACAAGAACTTCGTTCATCTCATTGTTTTCTAAGAATGAATTTCAGTTCTAATTATGTCCATCATTACGGGAGATGTTTTAAAATGAAAAAGAAATTGGAGCATCTTATTAGAAAAATCCCACAATTTACTTGTTTATTTTATTTAACACTGTGCTTTCATTTTTCTGTTGAAGAGAACAAAAAGTATCATAAAAAATGCATTCAAAATGCTTGATGAATTTAATGGTGTATCTGAAAATATATCAGAGATTATTTTGTTTGCTAAATTTGAAATGTGAGTTAATTCTATTAGCATATTTAAGTCTATAAAAATTAAATTATCAAACCAATGTAAGAGATAAAGAGGTAAAACAAATAACTATCCTTCCCAAGACCTTTGGTAAATCAATGTTGCTTCCACTAGTTTCTAGGCTATTCTGGCACATAAGTAAAAAATAAACCATTTAGCCAAAGAATGAAATAGAAAATGATTTCATCTTATAAAAAAAAATATCTATACATAATCACTTAAAACAGAAAAAAAATTACAATACAGCCCAATGGATCCATTGGAAGCCAAGTTTTTACTAATAATTTAGTATTTTTCTCAGTTAAGTTTCCAAGTACCAATAATCATTACTAGCCTTTTATTCTCCCTCCTCATACCTCTGAGCGGCATAATAATGTTGAAACTATAACTTGCAAAGTGATCTAATCACTAGCAAGCAGAAACTTGATTAGTTTATTTAACATGAGAAAGTCCAAAAATGTATTCATCATTTTAAAACTGAAAATCTATACTGAAAATATTTACTCCTTCGAGAACAAACACATTATTTTTTGTTTTCTCAGCTAAATAGGGCTGATAATGAAAAAGAAAACAAACAGAAATGTTTCACTATGAGTAAAGAAAAGGTGTTTGTTTCTACTCTTTCCAGAATAGCAGACTTTTCCAAATATTGTCTTGTTTTTAAATATATCTCAATATCACTACTTTCTTCATTTTCCATGTTTTTTCTAAGAAGTTGGAAGTATTTCAATTTTTTTTTTTTTTAACCTCAGGATTTTCCAAAGATCAGTATGCAGAGGATGAATATATAACTCTTAAATAAGCAAAATTTGCCTTTCCTGTTTCTCTTGTTGTTAATTAGTACTTCCTCTCTAAAGACATTCTGAAACTCTACTCCATATGCTATTTCTCCAAAGATATTTATGGAGCTAATAGCAAGTTCTTCTTCTAAAGTCACATAACAAATGTAAGGGCCAAAATGCTGATTTCTTGATTGGACAACTCTTTGAACTAAATAAACATTACTGAGGTCCCTGGATGTGCACACTGGTATGCTTGACAAATTAGAAGAATTAGTTTCATAAGATAAGACGGAAGTTAAACAGGAATGTACAGTACACTCAACTCACTGCTAAAATTATTGACAAACTTTGTGTCATGTGAACATAAAACAAAGGACAGATCACTAAAAGGAGAAATAATCAGGGAATGCCTTACAGACCACAAAACAGAACAAGCTCTAATATGTGGGAAAGACTGGAGAGAAAACCAAAGCACGAGATCAATAGAGTTAAGACATGGAATGGAAATCATAAAAGTGTAATTGAGAAACTGACAAGTCTGCCTGGCTGCCCCAAGCCAAAGGTTATTGTTAGGATTATTCAAAGCAAGGAGACAGATACTTTGCTAAAGGACTTACTTTTTGTACAGTTCTAAGAACACTATGAGATGGACATGCCCTTTCTTGCAGATGAGATTGAAGAGAATTTAAGTATCATGCCCAAGTCTCCTGAGCTGGTAAATGGCAAAGCCCAGGAATGAACCTGATTGGGAAGATATTATATGCCAGTTAAGAGATGCGGGTTTACTTCCTTAGACAATTGGCATTTGCTAAATATCTTTAAACAGTTTTTATGACTTTGTAAACATCAGAATTTTGGGAAGATTGATATGGGTGCTTGAAAAAATTTTTTAAATGTTTTCTAATATATTTATGTTAGCAAAAGAGAACATGATATTTAAAAGAGCTTTGTTGAGCCTCTTTCAAATAAAAGTATTTAATCCTTGTGCAATTATATTTGTTTCTATGTGATCTCAGCTTCTCTTAATTATGTCAGAAGTCAGCTGGTTTACAGAAAGATTTTGCCAGACCCAGAAGCCCCCAACCTAGGAGAGTAAAAAAGAAAATATGAACAAAGTAACCACATGTCCCTTTTTCTTACTTCTCACTCCCAAAGCTCAACAGCACAGAAGACAGCTAAAGTGTGAATGGGAAATTTTATAATCCGGACATTTGGTGAAAATCTCACTTTACTCAGTGTTGCACCTAATAAGAGTATTAGTTGTGATAACATATTCTCTCCTAAAAGATAGAGAAAGCAACACTAAAAGGTTGAATCACTGGATAACTTACTTGGAAATGATAATCCTTGGGAAAATTGACTACCACATTATATATTTTATTTAGCAATTAAGTTTACCAACTTGCAAGAGAATGAAGCACAGTGTCCCTAAAACTCTCACCATCTTCAGCATTGGTTAGCTCATACCTGGTATGTTTTAAGAAAGACACAGACAGACTAAAAAGTGAGGTTAAATCAGAAAGCTATACTGAGAAAACACTGGAAGAATGGATATCGTGACTGGAGGACAGCAGAAACAGAAGAAGCAACTTGTCTATCTTCAAGTATCTAGAGGATCATGACGCTGATGAGGGATTAGTGTAGACTTTCTAAATAGGAACAAATAGGCCCTTCTTATTTACTCAAAAGCAATAACTCTTACAATTAATAAGCCAAACAAAGATAATATGCTAAAAATAGTCAATCACAGACTTAACTATCTTTGAAGAATATTGTACATGGGTGACCACTAGGGTTGAGGTTAAATAACCATTATGAAAACTATAATTCAAATTTTATTTGATTTATGAGAATCCACACAAAAAGAGAAAGAGCCTTTTATGACTCTTTTAAATGCATGAAGCAATGTACATTAAAAGTGTAAGATCGCCTGGCCAGGAGTGGCTCAGCCATTGAGCATCAACCTAAGATCCAGGAGATTGCGGTTTGATTCCAGGTCAGGGCACATGCCTGGTTTATGGGCTCGATTCCCCATGGGGAGCATGCAGGAGGCAGCCATCAATGACTCCCTAATCATTGATGTTTCTATCTCTCTCTCTCTCTCCCTCTCCCTCCTCTCTCTGAGATCAATACAGATATATTTTTTTTAAAAAAAAGTGTAAGATCAAGCAAATTCCAGAATTTTTGTTGTTGTTCCATCAATTATGTTTTAGAGCCAACCATGAATTATATAAGCAACCAAACGTAGGTTAAAAAATGTACTAGACTTAAAATCAGAGGCTTTGTTTTATTTATTCATTTACTTTTGGTAAATTAACATCTCTGAATCTGCTTTTATAAATACATAACATATACAAAGTGAAAAGATATAATCTGTATTACAGATTGCAGTGAATATCAAATCACATTTACACAATTAAGTTGTGAAGTATATGGCACTGAATATTCTGAAATATTGTTTTCATTAGCCATATGTTTTTTTTCAAAATAAGTCAAAATAAGTTTCTGCTCAGCATTTCTTCCTATAAATCTCTTAGTTATTAAAAGAATTCATCTGTCCCCACTTCAGTTTATCTCTTTTTTCTCTTCAAGTTCTACTAGAGGTTCATTATCATGAGAACATATGTAACAGCCACACAAATGCCTATGAAAAATGAATGGTCTGTAGTAATGGCATCTCCAAAAGATAATTATCATACAAACTTCAGTATGCATGTCAGAAGACTCAACTTCACAATATCAAAGAAAGAAAAGCAATAACTTCTTCCTATTTGGTGAATATACAAATTGCATTCTACTATCATAATATATAAATCCTAATGGATGTCTGAATTGCAGTGGAATGGCACAGAAGACTGGATGAAACATAGTTTCATAGATTTCAGGTTTCCACCAGTACATCTCTTTCATCCAAATCTGTCATCCAGATGAAGAAATAATTCAGTATGAATCTTCCTGGAGAACCAACCATCATGCAAGTAAGTACAAGGTCATACAACAACCTTGTATAGGGGTGTAACTCTGTGCTCTGAAAACAATATTACAAAGGGAATGCGTGGTGCTTTATAATTCACCAACCCAGGCCCAGCTGTACAGAAAATGGCCACTCACTGAACAAAACTGTGTGCCCACTCCCAGGAAAACTGAGAGCTCTCTAGCGTCTTGCAGGGAAGACGGGGAGTTTGCCATGTTCCTCGGTTACATCTCAAAATAGCAGCATCGCCCACACATACTAACCAGGGAAATACCTTGAAAAGTAATTGTTACATCATAATAAGTAACATCACTAACAAGGGGGATTCTTACAAAGTGTGTACTAATGAAGTGGAAACTCATAGTTAAAGATGGAAGAGAATGTAGAGATTAAGTTCTCTTTAGAGATGAAAAGGTGGAAGTTTAGAGTTGAATAGAGAAATCAATCACATTTGGGTTGCCATGGGTCACCGAGGAAGTGAGCTCATGTAATTTCCATATATATATATATATATATATATATATATATATATATATATATATATATAAAGAAATGAAGTACTAAAAAAGCTATACTGATTTAAATAAGATGAAATCCACTACAAAAATTCCCAGGTCACTGGTCCAACCTTACCACTAAGGGCCTGTCTGGATTTCTCTTATCTTCTGTAGCACCAGCAACCCATTCCTTGCTGTGCCCATCTTTAGCACCTCAGATAAAAGAAACCATAAAACAAACCCTGTAGCACCTGCTTGTTAGCTCTGTTATCTGATGAAGATGGTGCCAGCTTTTACTAGTTGCACATGTAAGTTTATAGAAGTTTCTAGGTCCCTTCACAGAGGTAGTGAGAATTCTCTGATGGTCTCACTAACTACAAACTAAAGCTGTGTCAGCTTACAGTCAATCTAGTTATTTAAATATATTTTAAGATATACTATAAAGCTCTAACCAGTGTGGCTCAGTTGGTTGAGCACAGTCCCATGCACCGAAGGGTTGCTGGTTCAGTTCCTGGCCCTAACACATACCCAAGTTGAGGGTTTGATCCCCAGTCAGGATGCATGAAGGAGGCAGCTGATAGATGTTTCTCTCACATACATGTTTCTCTCTCTCTCTTTCTCCCCCTTCCTCTCTCCCTCTAATATCAATGAAAAAACATATCAAAATTTGTATATATAAAAATACATATAAATATGTATACATACACACATATAAAACATATATATATATACATATATATACCATAAATACAGTATAGTACATATTCCTCAAAAAAATATTCAGCTTGGCTGAAGTGTACATTTGTCTAGTAACACATATGCATTGGTAAATTATATATATACCTATAAACAACTAATTTTGCATTTGTTTTATATGTTATATTTGTATGCATGAATAGCTACATGATACATAATATCTATTTTATACAAGATGAACAATAACTAATTCTTATAGGGAAACATCACCTACAGCTCAAAATACAGCAATGAGGGTTAAAACTAAATCATGTAATTTAGTCAGTACACTGTGTAGAATTAATAAACAAGAATTCATTAAAATCAATCTTCCCTGCCAAAAAAGTGTTTATGACCAGGCTGGCCTACATAAGGAATATCCTGGGATATTCTAGGACTTTCTTCAGTACATGTTTGGTTTAGATAATTTCAGGAGCTATATTTTCCTTGAGAGTGAGTCCATGGGAGTAAGCAGGGAAATTTGAGTTCCACCTCATTTCTCTAGGGATTCTAATTGATTTGTATCCCAATGGGCCCTTGTACAGCACTATAGCAACTTCCTCATGGCCACAAATATTCCAGGTAAGAATTTCAAGACCACCCTGGCCAACTCGCATTCCTGAGGACTAGCCCCGGGTATACATGAGCCTGCCAGGTAAAACAAATCAGCTATTCTGGAGAGAAAGGAAAAGCAATAGGGAGATCTTTTGGGGACAACCTGGTAACTTTCAACTATAAAAAGATTAAGTAAATTGAGGATACCTTTGCCATCCAAATTAAACTTCAAGTTTATTACTGACTGACCAGCTTTACACAGGCACCGGTACAGATTAACAGGATGGAACTATATTCTGTCAATGGGATCTCAAAATAAAAAGCCATAAAACAACGTTGAAGTGGAAAAACAAAACACAGGAGACATTACTTAAGACAAAGATAGTGGCATGGAGTACAACTTTGAGACCACACACTGAAGTTCATAAGCCCAAGCAAAAGTTGATCACCGTGAGTAGCAGCTAAAAGATTTTAGAGATGAAAAGCACTTGAGGATCATTTTACAGGTGAAGAAAAGAAGCTCAGCCCCTTAGCTTTTAACAGGGAAACCTATTTAGAGAAACCCAAGAGGAGGGGCTGCTTGCCCCATTAGAAATAAATTTTTGGTGTTAGCTTGTCCTGTCATCCCAGCACAGCCTTTACCAAGTGGATCCAAGTGGAGCTCCAGTGAATAAATATCAGTAGATTCCCCTTCGTCTACTGCTACAGCATCCCCCACTCCCAGATCCAGGATCTCTCCTCTGCCCTGTGTGAACTATTTAGAAATATGTTTCCCATGTTTTCGGAGAGAAATGTCTTTTTACTAGCTTGATAATAATGCACTCACTTCAGAAATATGGGGAACATTTTCTTAACTAATGCATAATTCTTCATAGCATCACTCATACTAATTCATCTGTTTTACCAGGAATGTGAAAACTACACAGACAAACCAGAATTCCTAATTATTTTAAATATTTTCTTTCTTTCTTCTTTCCTTCTTCTTTCTTTCTTTCTTTCTTTCTTTCTTTCTTTCTTTCTTTCTTTCTTTCTTTCTTTCTTTCTCTCTCTCTCTCTCTCTCTCTCTCTCTCTCTCTCTCTCTCTCTCTCTCTCTCTCTCTCTCTCTCTCTCTCTCTCTCTCTCTCTCTCTCTCTCTCTCTCTCTCTCTCTCTCTCTCTTTCTTTCGTTTTTTTGTGTGTTTTTGGTTCACCAATCCAAAATTCAAACACCTACATAGTGTGTGAAATATCAATATTTTTATTTACCTAAAAATGTATGATCACCAAATTTTATTTAGTGTATCATTTTAGACCACTAGATCATTTAGAACACATATATCATTTAGAACATTTAGATCATATTGGGAAAATTGTTTAAAAAATGTTGAAATGTCAGATAAGAGCTGTGTAAATACACTAAATGAATAATGGGAAATTCTGCAAATGCCAGCATTTAGTACAGTGTCCACCAGGAGTAAGCACTCAGTAAATATGAACTGCTTGTTATTACTAGTATTAACATTTTGACAAATTTCCCTCATGTGACATTTATTCATATAGGAGCATTTCAACAATGTCTGTTAAGTGCACAATATAAGAATCACTCTTACTATTTATTGGGCAAAAAAGAGAAAAAAGGGAGAGAGAACTCATGTTCATGGAAAGCAGTGTGGTGATTGTGGAAAGTTGGGGTGGGGAGGGGAGTGGATGGAGGTGAGAGAGGGCAAAGAGGGGATAAATGGTGAGGGAAAATAAAATGAAATGAAAGAAAACAAAACAAAATAAAATAAAATAATAAAATAAAACAAAATAAAATAAGAAAATAAAATAATAAATAAAATAAAATAAATAAAATAAAATAAAATAAAATAAAATAAAAACACGTGATGCACAGATGAAATGTAAATGTTGCTGAGAGGAACAACTAGTCATAAACATTATCTCTGAGCATAAAAACAGCTCAGCACCACAACCATTACAGTCCCCTTTTAAAAATCAAGCACCATGAGGGTAGCAACAAGAGTTAAATAAGAGGAGAGCTAAGGATTTGAAGACGGGATCGCTTTCCAAGCCACACTCTTTTCACAGAGGCCCAGGCTCAGGAGGGCCCTGCATTTGGCTTAATACTCTGCTGCTGCCATCTTGAAATTCTTCATAATCTTTGAGCAAGGGGTCCCATTTTTCATTTTGCACTGAACCTTGCAGATTATGTAGCTGGTCCTGTCTTTCCACTGTACCAAGTTATTTTCCTCAATCTGAATTCATCAGACCCTTTTCTGGGAAGGAAGGGAAGACATTCACATCACAGAGTAAAAGGCATAGAAAAACGATGAAAGAAAGGGGGTCACCAGTGGTGAAAATAACCAACTTGAAAACAAAAATAAACACATTTCCCTATCTCAAAGGTTTATGCTTTTAAACAACTACTTATGTTAACACTTACTATGTGCCAGACACTCTATTTGGTATAAATATCATATAGAATTCACAAATTATGTCATATTCCTTTTCACCCTTGCTTTCTCTCAGGCTCTTTTCTGCCCGAGACACTCTTTTCTCTTTCCTCTCCTTCCCAGTCTCTCGTCATTCTTAGTCTACATTCAAACATTGTCTCTTCCAGGAAGCTTTCCCTGATATACCCAGGCTTCATGAGACAGCCTGTCTCAGTATGCCAGTAGCAACCATTTACCCCACCAAGCAATAATTATTTCTTTTTTATCTTCTCCCTGATCCTTGGGCTGAGGAACTATTCCTTACATTGTTACAATGCCAAGCCTATGTTGTTTAATTAATACGTGCATAAATAAATGAATGAGAGAAGAGTTAATAATCTAACAAGAAAGAATGAGAAAAAATTAGCATTTCAAGGAAATGGGCCACTTAACAGTAATTTAATGTATTATTTTATTTAACCTGTGTGTTAACTGGACTGCATTATAAAATAATTGTTTAATTTTGCTCGAAAAAAACCAAATTGTTTATTTAGGATTCAATAATTAAATGCTAAACTGGGAAATGAAAGTGCTGTTTAATTTAATTGTTCTCTATCATTTGCATGGTTTTTCTATATTTTTAACAATTAGCAAAAATGTAAATTGACCTTAAAACCAAGAATGAAAGAAATATCATGAATAAATATTATTTGATATTTCAACACTATTTACTGTTAATAATTCAATCATTACAGTAGGAAAACAGAAATATGTAGTTCACATAATTAGCTCTTGTAATAATTAGGGGAAAGGATGGGAGTCATCAATGAAACACACATATCCAAGTTAAACCAGAAATTCTTGATGACTAACATTAATCGGGGGAAGAAAATGACTCCCAAAAAAACCCCTATGTGAAACATTAAACAAAGTTATCTGATGTTTATGTTTTCTTCTTTAATAATTAATGGAATGTAAATAGTCAGGGGAGGTTACAGTTTTGCATTGTAACTAACCACCATTATAAATGGCAGTCAGATGTTTACATAATACCCAGAACCCTTCTGTATGGAAGGAGGTTACAAATCTGCCCCTTTTCCCTGTTCAAAGTCAAAAATAATGGTGCCTGGTCCCCAGAGCATTCACTGCAAGAACTGTTTGCATATTCAGTTATTGTTTCTGCTGCGTCAGTCATCTGTTGAAGTTCACTCTAATGTGGCCCTGATCAATTCTGCCAGCTGTGCTTAAGTGCTGTTTACTATAATAACATCACACTGCATTCTTATTTGGCAACAACAGCTATGACAGCACCTAAATGCACTGAGAAGCCAAGATTTTTATCATGTACACAGATCAAATTGAAACTGTTTACAGAGGACAGTGATGTCCTATTTCTGTCCATTCTAGTGAGTACCAATAGCACAATAATGGCTCTGCCAAAAGCATTACTATTCTGCCCTTTCTAATAAGTGGAGAGCTTGTTGATCTAAATCCTCAATAGGATATAAAAATTATCTTAGGATCGTACCTTATAATCTTGACCAAATGGTAAGTATCTAAACATGTTGATTCACTTGAAATAAATAAACCTTCGCCACTAGCATGCCCTGATGTAAGGGTACATAGTATGTGTAAATTATCTAAAAAAGATTTGTCCTCAAAAATATGTAGCAGCTAACAGAGGATCTGAAAGTGAGAAAGTAACAACTAGTAGCATTTTATAACAACAGATTATAGGTCAAGAAAATATTAAATTGTACGATTTCTCACTTGTTAAAATAGTATACACTTTAACTCATATTAAGCAATAAGACAAACCAAGTCAAATATGTCACTAAGGCGAAAAGTCAGAATTTCTACACAAAAATTACTGTCATTGTAATCAACATACTGTTTTACTACTGTATAGTTAAAGATTTTGCAAGTGAATTCTACAATTATATAACATCAAATTTATAGTATCATTTACAGTGATTTTTAAAAATCTCAATCTTGCCTCTGTGATTCCTTTAACATTTCCTTTATAATAAATATGATATCAATAAAAATACCATCTGGGGAAAGAACAAACAAGTCACCAAAATGCCATCTTCTCAGAGGTTTTAATCTTCCTAAAGCAATAGCAAATAAGTGAAAATTTTTACAAATAGCGTAGAAAACATGGATAATTCAATATAAATTCATGTCATAGCTCATGAAGACTCTGAAGGCTCCTTCTGAGCTATTAGAGTGCATGCTGTGAATGTGTATTAACAATAGTGCGCAATCATATGTTAAATACATAATATATTTGCATATTTAGTTCTATTCAACTGCCAATTTTAAAATATAGCTTTTCTAAAGTACTATAGTCTTGGTTTCCAGTAGCCATAATTTTTACATTAGTGTCTATCAAAATAGTCACCTACTTTGACATTATTCAACTTCTTAAATTGCATTTAAACTCCTACAAACCAAGAAACTGTCTCTTTTTCTTTTCTTGCTCAGTTACTTAACTACAGCTAAACTTTCCATTACTGGGAACTTCAGGAACTTATCTTTCTACAAATGATCAACACTTTATACATTTTATATTCACACTCTTTGGTATATAATAATTCTTTCTCCAAACAAAATCTTTCATTCCTGCTTTTTTAGAAAACATGACATTCTGTTAAAATTGTCAGGTTGCCAGCAAAAATCCCAAACAAAAATAATTCATTCAAACTGCTTAATCTAGTCATTGAGAATTGACAGTATCTTTTTATATTTTTGAAAGCTTTTTTAACATTAACTGATATTTTAGTGTGAGAGGAAACTAAACAGCTTTCTACATGTAAAAGTTCCTCTTTTACCTCCTCAGCATCCTCAGATAATAGCACAAGGGGCTGGAAGCCACACTCGGATATACCAGTCCCACAGGAATGAGCCCAATGCATCAGCAGGCGTGAGCAGCGACTAGAAAAGAGCCACATCACACCAGCAAGACAAGCTAGAGAACAGTTAGACCTGGCTTATTAACACCACTATGCATGGGATAATAGAAAGGCCTTGTTACTAAAGGTGAAACTAACCCAGCTGGAAAAAGAAGCAAACCACTGCAAATATTGTAGCGACTGTCCTATGAATGGATTGCCACACCAAGTGACAGAACTCTCTCAATTCCACTTTCCAATAACTTCAAGGCACTCGGGCTCTGACAGCATGATGAATACCACGACAGGCAGCTCCAATATGGTACCATTTTACCAGATCAATATCTCGCTGCAATATCAGAAAAAAGGAGCTGATATTAGTCTACACAGTGTATTACAGATGAGGTACATTTCTTCTCACTGCACTCATGCTGAACCGAAGCAATAATTCATGGGTCCCTTAAAAGGTTCGTGCACCATCACATGCAAAAAAAAAAAAAAAGGCTAATCTTTATTTCAACATCTGCTGGAAGATGTAATACCTTTAAGCAAGAAGTATGCAAGTTTTCTAAATGTCTCTCTTATCATTTTATCTAGATATATAAAAACAACAAAGTATATCCAAAATCTGAAACACCACACACATTTGTTGATTGCTGACATTCTTCTAGCATCAGGACGAAGATGCTGTCCTCGATATTTCACTGCTGGGATACCTTAGGCCTTCTGCAGGTGAAAGGAAGCTTTAGAGCTTTCCACATTTGGAGAGTATGAAACATAATCAATTCTCAATTATCTGTAGCAGCTTATTCTTTTTTGGATTATTCCATATTTCCTTTTTAAAACCAAAGTCATTATGATCGGCTAGTCATGCTTAGCAAGATGTACAGAATGTCAAGCTACCAAGAGCTCTTACCTACTGTACAAGAAATATTAGTTAGTATGTGTACAAGTCATACAAAAGTAATAAAAGTAATCCGAATGACATAGCCAAAATATATATGACTAAATGTTTTAATGTTTCAAAATATGCTCATTTTTAGACCCCCCAGTTATAAGGAGAAGTCGGGATAACATAACAAGCTGAATCAGAAGCCACCTGATTTTAACTTGATGTGCTTCATGATCTTCTTTAACACACTCTAGTCATTATCTACTGCTTTTTTGTTTCTTTATTTTCTCTCTTTTTTTCATATCCTGTTTCAGCAAAATAAATATTGACTTCCTGAAACAAAGTTCAAAGCTGTTCTATTAACGCTCTATAGGGTGATTTCTCAGCGAGGTCACCTGGTTAGTGCTTCCTTTCTGATCATGGCCACTTCCTTCTGGCAGCAGCCATAGATCTATCATGGAGACCCTCAATTAATACTTCTGAAAATCTGAGATTGGCTTCCTAGCTCCTCCAAAACTACAAGCCTCGGGGTACCTTCACCGGCCCCACTTCGCTGCCACTCACTGGTGTGTCTGCACTCTGCTAGATGAAATCTTCCTGATACGGAGGAGTTAATGCTTCACACAGGGATGATTAGTCCCAATATTTTCTAGAGCCTCCAACCTGAACCATGAAGTAGGTCAGCACTAGGGGTTTTGTTTCACAGATAAGGAAAATGAGGTTTATGGAAGGTAAATGGCTAAACCTGTTGACCCAAGAGCTGTCAGAATATAGTAACCATTCTCAGGGCCAGCGCTTTCCAGCCCAGATTCTATAATACCCCAGGGTGTCTCACATTTCTTAAAGTATTTCATGAAATTCTTTAAAAAAATTATTCAATTAAAGACAAATATAGGCCAGATTGTATCTTTTAGTCATGACCAGAAGAATGTCACAAATATATAGTATTTCACAACTCAGCAAAACATGGAAAACCCCGCTCTCTGGCAATCCACCGTACTGCAGGTAAGTCTTAAGAAAAAGATAAAAACACAGCAGTGGAATACTAAGACAAACATGTTATCAATCATTAAATATACTTCTGTCCCTTGCTCACATCACATTTAATATAGTTCTATTTTTATCCAGGAGGAAGACAAAAAGACAAGGAAATAGTTATCTCAAAATAATCTTCGTTTTGAAAATTAGCAAGAAAAATGATTAACTTTGTCTACGAGTTCTGTTTTATCATCTTCAGGGTAACTACACATAGTGAGATGTCGCCTAGAAACACTCGCTATAGCTAATACTGACCAAGGATGGTCAACAGAGTTACCACTAATATCTCCTCAGTTCATTTAGCTTATTTCTTTAAAGCAGACATCAATCAAGAAAGGTATTACAGGAAAGATCTGTTTACTTATGGACATTTATTAACATATCACATGAATTGAGGAAACAGAAGGATGTTTTAAACACTACAGTTGTTATATGGTTAGATGCTTAAACATAGACCCTCATAAGAATAGCAGTGCTAATAAAAAGATACTAAAATATCTATTTTTACAGAATATATATTCCTCAAGTTTAAATTGTTGTATCAGTGGGCCAGACCATTTGGGTGTTAATTTGATTACTCTAATAAAGCTAAGCTAGCAATTAATCTTAACTTTTTCCTTTTGCAGTGGAGGAAACTGAGCCCAGAGGTGTGCATCACTCCCCCTAGGTCCCCAAGTTGGTGGTAGTTGGAAAGGTCTCTAAGTCGGGTCTGAATAGCCACATTTTATAAATGGCACACCTGAGGTTCAGAGGCATTCCAGGGCTACTAAATAGTAGAGCCTGGGCTATTAATGCAATTAAACAGATTAAGAGGAAGTAATTTAGCCATCCATTTCTACACATGTATCTTTTAAACACAGACTTGTATACTGAATCTCCAAATTCCATTGAGTTTGTCCTTGCTTATCTTACTGCTTTCACATTAATTTCAAAAACATTTATTTTAATCATAGAATTAGAAACAAGTATATGCAAACACTTACATTTTAAATTATATTATTTTATGCAATATAACGAAATAAGATATTCACTACAGATCACTACTTTGTTAGATGAGATAGTATGAGGCAAAAAAAAGTACAAAAATGCTAAATGTAAAAGAAAAGTGTGAAATTATTTTAATTCAAAGAAACCTAAAATGTTTAAACAAGGTATTTAACAGTGTACTTGGATCCCTCTTACTAGGATTTCATCTATATTTCCTAATGCTTCAGAGCTCAGAGAGTTGAACATCCACTTTTTAAAATATATATATATATAGTTTTAAATATAACTTTATTGATTTCTGAGAGGGGAAGAGAGAGGGAGAGAGAGATTGAAACATCAATGATGAGAGTCATTGATCGGCTGCCTCCTGCACGCCCCATACTGGGGATTGAGTCTGCAACCAAGCATTGTGCCCTGACTGGGAATCAAACTGAGATTTCCTGGATCATAAGTGGATGCTCAACCAGTGAGCCATACCCGCCAGGCTGAACACCCACTTTTATCATTCTCCATCACTTTAAATTTATGTTTGAGTTTTCTCAGGATACTGAAAGGACTCAGATTATGGTTCAGGGTTGGTTTTCAAAGCAATAGAAAAAAATATATTTTATTTTAAAAGATACTGTGTTGAATGGCAACTATGTCCTAAACACTGTATTAGGAATCAAAGAAACAAAGATCAAGATAGAGAAAAGGACCCCTAACTGAATGAATTCATAGTCTAATGATTTGAGCCCTGGCCTGTGTGGCTCAGCTGGTTGGATTCGACCCATTCATAGAAAGGTTGCAGTTGCAGGTTTGATCCCTGGTAGGGGTGTGCAGGAGATAACCTGTCTATGATCTCGATCTCTCTCTCCCCCCCTCTCTATTTCTCTCTCTAAAAATCATGTTTAAAAAAGACTGATATGAAAAGAGACAATTATAATACAAAAGTAATATAGCTCCACCCTAAAGAACTATAAATAAAGAACTTTCGAAGCACAGAATGTTTAATACAAAGATCTGAAATCCATGATTGATTTTCCAAAAGAAATAATCACAACTCTCAAAGCATATTTAGAAAGTTTGCTTTAAACTAAAAAGGACCGAAAATCTGATTATCATAGGAATGTCAAATCAGGATATATGCTTGCATAGCTGTTTTCGCTTGTGGGAATGAAGGATCAGGAGAAATAATGGCTCACATAACATTTATAACAAAAAACTCACATTCTGCCACTGTCTGATTACTTGTTAAGTAAAATTCAATGCATAAAACATGAGAAATAAGTATTAAAAGTTCAAGTAAAAATGTATCACAGGTTTGAAGATTTTTGAAAGGGCTCATTATTGACATAAAACAAAAATAAATTATTTAGCTTAAATAATTAATATTATGCCTCAGTAACTCATAATAAACATGCATTCAATTAAATGTTAAAATATCACTTAAATCAATACATAGTAATTCAAGACTCGGGATCAAAAGAAAAATTAAGAAAAACTATTTTAATGCCTTAAATATCACAAGCACTAGAGCGAGAGCAATATAAGGAAATAATTTGATTTTTATAACCATTTTCTTTGGGGCTTTAATAAATTAACATGGACCAGTGGCCAAATCCTGGCTCTTCAGGTCCTTGCTGTCTAGCCTGAGCAAATCACTTCCCCTCTCTAAGGATCAATTTTCCTAATCACTGAAATGGGTGTAATAATACTAATCTCACAGGTCTATTGTTCAGAAGTCAAAATGATTTTTAAAAGTGAGTTGAGAGCAGCAAGTCAGTTGTTGATCATCACAACAAATTTCTTTATTATGCTTTTCAGGATGAATCAAACAGATTTGGGAAGATGCGATCTCAGATTCCAAATTAAGGATTTAATTTACAAAATACATAGAAACATAAGTACAAACTAATCTACATTTCTATATCTAATAGAAATGTAAGCATAAACATAAATATTTATGATGTTTATCTACAATATTATATGCAAAATTGAGGACCAATATGACAATATCAATATTTTTAAATTGGCTGCTAAAAACACCATCACCTGAGGTAATAACAGTAACCAGGGCTGCAAGTAGTCTCTGTCCCTTCTTGGTGGATTATCAAAGTTTGTTAAACACAATTTAAGGTAGCAGATCACAACTGTCCAGGTAGACTAGCATCTTTTCTTTAATAGCCTGATAAATTTTCATTGAAGGCCAGGTATGATATGCATATTTAAAATAGATTAACACAAACAAATAAATTTTCATGTAAAGTACTGGCATATTCACTATTTTAAGCTATTGCTACTGTAAAAAGAGACCAGTGAAAAACATCTTTATGGGGGCCTAAAGAAACATAAGGAGTGAGAACTGAAACACAAAACACAGCACATTTTCTTCAATGTAAAAAAAAAAAAAAAAAAAAAAAAAAATCATCTACATATAAAGACCTTCAATAAGAGCAAAAAAGTGTAAGTAGGAGTGATAACAGACCTCTAAGAAACACAGTACAATGAATGGAAGTGCAGATAGGTCCTGAAATCTTCTTATGGAAAATACCCCCAAATGTATCTAGATAATTATTTAAATAATAGCTCTAAATACCTTGAAATGCAACATTTAATCAAAATGCAATATCCTCTCTTCCTGAGCATGGCACAATTGAACAGGAATGTGTATCTGAATTCTTAATGTGCTTGCGTAAGTTAACAACAAATAAATGAAAACAAGGATAAATATTTGTTATTTTAAGAGATGACTGAGAGGCATATAATCTCTCCTAGTAATTCTGTGCCCATATTGAAGTTTAGATTAGTACACAGTTAATGCCTGCTTGGAAGAAAGTTATTATGTACCTTCCCTACTGCAAACCACTAAACTCCCCCTCCTGCGCATTATGTTGTTGCTGGCCTTTGTCTTTTTTTTCCTGTGGTCCTGTTTAAATTCTCACCTTGCTCTGCCCTTGTCATCAAGTCGTTCAAGCACAAAGCAGGGAGCTTGGGGAGTGTTTACTCATTTCCCAAGTCCATTATCTTACACATTAATCACTGGTCTGGAACTTTTGGACAATGCTGAATCTGTTACCTTTTTTCCCCCCCTTTCTGGCTGCTTTACTTGTGAGCCTGACAGTTCACCAGTTTCAAGCTGCACTTACACTTGATGACCTTTTCATCTGATTAACTATTTTTGTCCCTTAAAAAAATAATGTTATGGCATTTATAGTCCAGAGAAACCAGAATGACTTAAATGTGGAAGATGAAACCCTTGTTTTTCAACTAGTGCTTTTTCTTCATGGAAAGACAGACTAAAGGAGAAAATATTTTAAATATTGGTTTGTGCCTGTCTTTGTTTGTTTTTTGGGACTGAGTTGGTTCTTTTTTAACCCCCATCACTATTATTAAGTGTCATTTTCAAGACAAAACATTCGAGAGAAGTTCTGGTTAACTTTGGAAAGCAAATATTTTTAAATTTTAAAGCAAACAAACTGTTTCCTCTTTAAAAATCTCCCCCATTCTTGCATAATATGAAGGACTGTTCTGGGAATCCAAAGTCAAGCTTCAATAATGATTACTAAACCAAGAGAAATAGATGTAAAAAAGCAGGACAGCTGGAGGCTCTTGAACTATAGTTGTCAAAAGATTTGTTTGTGAAACATGCATTTTATTGCCTTGTATGCATGTTATAATGAGGCATGGACAACTGCAACATTACACTTAATGATTACATTTCTTGTTTCAGCCAGTTTCCTTGTCCTCTTGCAATTAACGTTTTCCCAGATCACCCAAGGCTACTTTGTCAGGGGGAAAAAATCTGAAATTCACATAAATGAGCAATGTCAATAGTTTAGAAAGAGTTTACTTAGAGAACAAAGGGCCCTTATGAGGCACTAGTGAGAAGAAATGGGGAAAAAATGAGTCCTCACAATGTAAGCCTTTTCTTAAAGAGACTTGTTATCAAGCAGTTCGGGATAGTCCCTCAAATCTGCATTAAAATGCATTTCATTCCATTGACTCATTTGCATTAATTTCTCCCATTATATCTGAAAATGGCTGAATGTCTACCCAACACAATGCCGCAGCCTATCACAGGCTACCACGGAGGCCCCAGGTGCCAATTTACTCCTCTTGGTTCTTTTCATTCTGTTTGCTGATTCTGACAACTGGAGTTCTCCTCTCAGTCCAAGGGACTTTTCAATTGGATTTGCTCGTGGTGACAAAATTGTTGCTTTGCTGAGAGGAGGGGGGTTCTTTGATTGAGCGTCTATCACGCTGCCATGGGAAAGCGAGAGGCGAATGATTCTCAGTGGCTTCTGATTTCCAGTATTTGTTCTGCATTAGACCCACTTATCTCCAGAAGAAAAAGCAACATGTAGAAAGAAAGTGACAGGCAGGAACACACTCACCCGCTCCTTCATTCTCACTGCGCTCTGTATTCAAACAAGGGGGACCTATTACACTGAAAGCTCCAGATCGGCCTCACTCAATTATCACAGTTAATCCTTATAGCTCTATAAAGTAAATATTTCATTACAATTTCAAATAAACAGTCACCCAATCTAATGAAGCAAGAACTCAAAGTGGCAATGTCATAGAACTCGTTACCGTCATCAAAGGAAAGGACATAGCCTTGTCTGCTAATAACGAAAAAATGGATGCTGGCATATTTATGAACTCAAGAGTGTGCGGTGGTGAGGATTGTGTGTGTTTTCTTAGTGCAATGGACCAATGTATTCTTCCCGATACAATTCAATTACCAGAATTCTATTTTTCTTTTTTTATCTCCCCTTATTTCTCTCACTTTTTCACCCCAGTCTCTTCACCAGGCTCATCATCTTCATCACCCAGCCCATCATCAGCACACAATACACTTGGCCCACTGAACTGTAACTTTTCTTTTTCATAAGCAGAGAATCTTGATATGGCATTTCAAATTCAGGAAACTTATGGAACATAAAGTGATCATTTTCATAATCCGTTGTCTCAATACATCAATGTTATCTTAAGTCCTTCATCTTGTATGTCCTTTTATCCTTTATCTTCTACTCTTTCTACTCTGGGGCAAGAACGTCTAAAAATAGCTCTCATTTCACCAAATCTTAATAATGTGAAAAAAGCTTGAACTGAATAAAGATAAGTAGACTAAGCCCTTAATCAAATGTTGAATTACCTCTATGCTACTCTAACGCTCATTTTAATCCTAATCCTTAGTCCCTTGGGGAATCGTTTTTCTTAAATTATTATTTTATCTTTTTTATTAAATATTCTGATGATAGTCTTTATGTCTTCATACTTTTATAACTCATGCTAAAAGACAGAGGAAGGTACAGCATGTAATGGAGCAATTTTGCCTGCATTTGTAAGAGCTTACTCAAAGGGGTCCCATGCTCTGCAATGAGGCTCAAATCTCCAGTTGGAGGATGACTGTAAACACTTCTCTTTTTCCCTCAGTTTAACAATTTGATGCTGAACTCTCCTATAATTACTATTTCTTAGGAAATTCGATGAATTGTGTTGGCTTAGTGGGGAAGAGTTGCATGTTTTTTTCCTTTCTTCTGAGAGTCTTAAATACTTACCCTCCTTTAAAAGTATCACCTAAAATTATTGCCTCCCAAACATTAATGTGCATACAAATTACCTGCTGGGGAGGCAGGGTATTAGCCCTTTGCGGTCGTTTGTCTACTCTCAGCCACCAAAGCTTTTTTACCGTTCCGGTCATATGTCTGCTCTCAGCCACCACAGCAAGGAACCGTACGAATCTTAACTCTGTTCATTCATGTATCAGTTCATAATTTCTCTGAAAGCTCTTAATTCTGACCAGTACGGCACCCATGTCCAAATTTAATACAACCGCAAAGGGTTAAAATACGAATTCTACTTCAGTAGGTCTGGAGTGTGGCATGGGATTCTGCAGTTTTAAAAGTCACAGGTGATACTGATGCTACTGTCCCAGGGTCATAGATGGAGAAGCCAGGACCCCACCTACTGTACGGTATTTACAATTTTTATAACAAAATCAAGAGTAGGAGATCCTTAGAATATTATTTAGATAAAGCCACATGTAATATCACACTGTTTTGTTAACTTCATTAATAGAAAGATCTAAAGTATGGATGATTTCATAAATATCATGTGATAAATATATAATAAAATATCTAAATGTGAATTTAGGTAAGAATGTTACTGCTATTGATAATTAAGTGGCTGCTACATGCACTTAATTATTGTCATTTTATCTTCACCATAACCTTAAGGCCTCCATTATTATGTTAATTATATTAATTACACAGACCAGAAAACAGACTCAGTGAGGTAAAATAACTGGTCCAAGGTAGGGACTGGTCTTTGAATCATGTGTTGTCAACAAATGCATTATCAGTTCTACAGTTCAATCAACTTTACTCCCCCCATGACACTGGATCAGTCTATGGAAACCCCTTCATTCACCCAACACATTTTATTGAGGGCCTACAGTATCCTAGGCACTCTGTTGGGCCACCTGCATTCAGAAGTGAAAAGACAAGTTCCTGCCATTCTGGATTTACAATACAGCTGACCAGCTGAACAAACCAGTGAGCAAGAAAATGTCAGACATGGGTAAGTGCTATGAGAAAAAATGTTGTGATAGAGATGATGTGATAGAAAATGATTTAGGATTGTACATCTCAGGAACAGCTATATTTTCAAAATTTACATTTGAAATTTGATATTATTATTGGGCCACATTAACAACATAACTTTTCTCAATAACTGCAATTCACATAAAACAAAAAATAGCATAAATGGCTTATCACTGGTATAGGACACTGTGCTCACAACACAGATATGGAAAGACAAGTTTAAAGACTGCCAACTTTTGGGATCATCTCCCATATATGTTTCTTTAACTGATATCTTAACACTCTCTGAGCCCACTATCATAATCTTCATTTTACCTTATTTGACAGTTTTGTTTCAAGCATCTTACATATATTAACTCATTTAATAATCATGGCTGCTTTATTAAGTCTGATATTACTGTACCCACTTTCCAGATTATGAAACTGAGGCAGGCCATTTTACTAAAATCCAGATTTATGTGGTTGGTAAGTGCAAAGTCAAATTTGAAATCCAGGCAATTGGGTTCCATTTTACCTGAACATTTTGCTTCATGGCTTTTCATTCTTCTTATAAAATATGACAGTTATAGGTTATTTCCAAAATTTTTTTTTTCACAAAAGCTAAAACCCTATGATAGTGATTTAAAATATAAATTCTGAGAGGTCAGGTTGTTTTAGCCTATTTGGTTATGTTTCTATGTTCAGTTGGAATCCTTAAATTCTTAATATTATGCAGACCTCTGATCAAAGTTACACCAAACTTAATTAGAGATTCTGCATTCTTTCCTTTATGTAACTTTGCACAAAGGATTACATTTACAAATAGTAAACCTTATAACTGATGATTAAAATAAGCAGACAGGAATATCATTTATCAAGGCATGTGATCAGCAGAAAATACTAATCAAAACAGTTGACACATGTTTTTTTAATTTAATGCAATTGTGGATTTGAAATACAAATTAACCTTTAAATAACATTTAGGAGCAGAAATGCCCTCTGTTGCCTTATTACAAAGCATTTTATTCACCCAACAATTCATTTAGCAAACATTTATTGAACACCTACATTGTGTACAACAGCCTTAGGCACCAGGATTTATGTCTGGGAAGCAAATACCAGTGTTTGGAACACTAAAATATGGATGATTTAAGTAAAAATATCATTACAACTATAAATAATAATATTAATAATGACTTGCCTTTATGTGCACTTAACTTTTAACTAATTATATTCTCACCACAATAGTCATATTCTCCATCATTATATTGATATATTACCCAAAAAACCCCAAAACTATCACATATACTCACATCCTACTCAAAGAATTACAATACAGTGAATTTGGATAAAACTGTAAGTGTCCTAATTTAAATAAAGAAAAAGCTCAATAAAAGAACAAAATAATATTAAGGGCCCACAAAACTCCCAAACTAAAAACAAGAAGTGAAGGCAGTGCTGAAGTCTCAAAGTGTTATTTGCCTTGGGATGTAGTTCACCGGGGCATGGGTTTCCTTGGTTTTACTCCACACACCTAATAATTGCCTGATCTAGTACTGTGCTTATAGTGGGTGCTCAAAAAATATATGCTCAGTATATAAAAGCTCTTATTTTACGTCTTTACTTTTTAGGCTTTGAAGGTATGTCAATGTAGTCCCTATCTGACTATTTCATATCTACTAAGATAATTTTCTGTAGACTGACTTCTTAGGCATCTTGACAACTGTTACATCTTGAATTATATTGGTCTTTTGACTATAGCATCAACACTGTAACTGATTAGCTTCTTAAATCTTTAACCATGTCTCCTTTTTTTTCACTGAATCCTCTCCTTTTTTTTCCTTAAAACTAAATATTACTCAGGGTTTCATTCTTAGTGCTTCCCTTTCTCTCTCAATCATCATATTCAAGAGTTTCCATTCATTCTAATTTCCAATTTTCAAGTGAGGTAATAAATTAGCCCACACTAACATCAAAACAGTTAATTAACTGGATACCACCACTTGGCCATTCCACAATTCTCACAAATACATTACCATGAATTTGTCATCCTTCCTCAAACCTGTTCCCCTTTTTTTATTCCCTTCCTGCTGCATCATTCATCAAGTCCTACTAGTCAGGTATTTAGAAAACATTAAGTTTTTTGTGTTTTTTTACTTCACCTGTTCCTTCAATCCTCTCCCACCAACAAACATTTGATCTGTATTCAAATCCTGTTATTTCTAGCCCTTAAGGCACTGTCATTTCCATTTCCGGTTCTCCACACCTGTGGTCATGTCTCAGTAAAGGTCCTATTTATTATCTACATGGACTAGTAGAAGTCTTTTAACTAGGCTTCTTGCCTTCATTTGTATACATTACTTCCCAATTTGACCCTTACTTGGCTGCTAGGCTTTTATTTACACAGTGCAAATTTGGTAATGTGCTATCTTAAAAACCTTCCTCATAAGTAGTATGTCCTCATTACTTTCAGAATGTAATCCAGACTCAGTAGCGTAAATGAGTCCTTCTGATCTGCCTGTCACTCAGCCCATCTTTAAACAGCAAAACTAAAATAGTTGTCATTGTACGTGCCTGGCACTGTTGGAATGCTTTCATAAGCTATCTTATCTACCCTTGATATCAACCCTAGGGTGTGGGCTTTAAGACACCCCGGGTTTACAAGTAATGTTTCTAGAGATAACTAACTTATCTAAAATCACAGGATTAGAGAGTGACAGAGCCAGGGCCTAATGCAGGTTCTGACTAAGTCAAGTCCTTACTCATAGCCCCTATCCTACCACCACTTTCAAATTCCTCCCCACCTTTCTTCCGTGCCTTCCCCTCTCTACCCTGTTCCCTGTGGGCTATTAGCTCTACTCTAGCAGTTTTTAATCCTGGAAGCATGTTACAATCCTTATTCACTTGGGAAAGTTTTAAAAATTCCAGTAGCCTGGCTTCACTCACCCACTGAGATTCCTATTTAGTTAGCGTGACGTGGGGTCTGGGCATCAGTGTTTTTTAAAAGCAGCCCAGGCTTTTCTAAGGCACAGCCAGGTTTGAGACCTACTGCCTGCAAAACTAAATTATATATAGTTGCCTCAAACATCATGTAACATCTGATGTTACATGATGTTATCCCCGAGCCCAGTGATTGTAGTAATTTTTCCACGTGTAACTCTCTGTCCTGGATGTCTGAGCTTCCTGTGGGTAGAAGTCATAGCTCACTTAAATTTACGACTGATGTGATTGGCCAGCAGTAGGCTCTCAACAATAACTTATAAAATAAATACGTGAAACTTGTTGATTGCTCTTACAAATACTTTGTAAGAATTATTAATATAAGGACTAAAATGTAATATTTTGAAGTCTCTTAAATTTCTCAGAGCCTAGGAAAGAATAAAAGCCCTTAAGGAAACAATGTTTTAATACATGAAATTATTTACACATAGAAAGTGTAAGTTTTCACCTGAGAAAAGAAAAAAAAAAAGAAAAAAAAAGCTCTCACTTCAATAAGGGTTAAAAGAGGGGTTTTTCCCCCCAAATTTTTGTAGTGATTAGCATCTTACAGAATGTATGTGAAAAATTATATAGGCTGCATTGATAGAGTGCAGTAATCAACTGAACGGAGACATCTTATTTTCCAGTTAACATACTCCTCCTCACCTATAAAGCCGACCTGAAACAACACTACACTGTTATGCAGCTACCATTTCCCCCCCAGTGACATTACATTTTCCTAATGATTAATTACTTAATCAGAGGGGAATTAAAATACAGTACAACTTCACCATTAAAATATCATACTATTCAACACTGCATCAGTAAATTAATTTAATATTATTATCCATACAATGATTTAAGTTTCTACTTTTATTTAAGTTACTCATATAATTTTTAAGAAAAGAGAAAATTTAAAGCCTTCCTTACATAAGGTTTGTTAAAACTTTAATAAGAATTGAAAACTCCTGTGACTCTGTTATTAAGTGAAAAAAAATTATATTTCAAGGGGTGATACCGTGGCGGGGGGGGAGGAGATAAAATACATACGAATATAAAGAGAATCTGAATGCCCACATAGTAAAAATTAATCACGGTGAATTGCTTTGGGGAGAATCATACACTTGACCCACATTGAGGACTGAAATATTAATCCATTTCTACGACAGAGACCAAGCTTCAGAGTCGCTTTTTAGCCTCCTCATAAGAGAAGCAACAGTTGTAAACCATAATGTGATAGTTCAAACAATGCCCCCCCAAAGACTTCAAATTTATTATAGCATCCATCTCCAAGACAAAAGACCTGGTGTAGGAAAAAAGCTCTTTTAGCAAAAAGCATGGTTGTTATTTATGGCTCAGATGCAAAGAATGAGTTTGGGGAATTTATCAGAGATGAAGGTATGAAATGTTTTAGCTTGTTCTTCTCTCTCTAATCCATAAACCATTTTCTCAGCCACCCAAGTGAATTCTAATGGAACAGAAGTGATGAAATAATATTTTCCTAGCCCTTTACCACTTTGTCTTCTGTGTAAGTTTCAGCGAGATGAGAATATGATTTCATAATGTTAAGAATATTTTAAGCAGCAGGTAAATAATAATTTCTAATAACATATAATTTAGTCTCCTAAGCAAAATTCTGTATTTTTAATGATAGTTTAGTTTCTACATGTTTAATTCTTGCAATTCATAGTATTACTATAGGCAATATTATGGGCTGTCATATAGTTAGAATTTTAAAATAAGTATATTTTTATTAAAATCATTTCAATAATATAAAGCTCATTATTGCCTCTAAAACCTTAATGACTCAATAATGATACTGGACCTTTTTTATTTTAATACTCTTAATCATTAGATATATCTGCATATCACTCTCCTTGAAATAAGTCATGCCAAAATCAAAGCAATGATAACTTATAGATTACCTATCGTCCATCTTCTCATTTTGGAATGAGCATAAGGCCACAACAGGCATGTCTGTTTCCCCTAATGACCAAGCCAGAGAGAAGCTCTGTGCAGGTAGAAAGGTGTGGAATATGCCAGGATGTAACGAAAATTCATTCTTCATAATTACATATCGCTTTTCTAAGATAAACACATATTCAACCAATATGACTGGGAAAATGTAAAATGTATAGAATTTTCCCTCAAGAAAGTAAACTGTTTACAGTTTTGCCACCTTCAAAAGTGTTTTTAAGAATAGTTCTATGGTCCTGAGCACAATGAGTGAGCTTCACAGATGCCATTTGTTGTTGTTTTTTTTCTTTCTTAATTCAAAAAAGGACAGGTAATTTTAGAACAAAATAAGGCAGCTGGAATAAAATATGGAATAATCTTTAAGCCAAAAACCCTTCCTGGCATTGTTTGATAGATGTTATACTACTTCTATTGTTTGCCAAATTCCATTTCAATTGCTCAAACAGCTCAAGAAAAATGTGGTCTCTATCTGGACAGTTTTTTAACATCATAATTAGTGGTATTAAAAACAATCCACCACTGAGTTATCAGCCACCAGGCATTTCCATTGCACATTTGCTGAGTATTGGTGCTTTTCTTCTTAGTTTTGATACTATAAATCCTTTGCCACAATTTTCATCTGTATTAGACTTCTTTAGCCTGACATAGAAATAAAAGTTAATTAGTTTCTATGGCGACCTGTGCATTAAACATTTACAGTTCCTTCAGATTTGTAAATACATTCCAACTTAGTATTCAGAATGCAATGTGTATAAGCATTCAGTACAAATAGTGTGAGTTTGTTTGTAGTTAAGAGAGAATAGGGACTTGAGCCAGATGACAAAATTCATTTGAATATACAGTGTCAGTGAAAGATGCCCTAAACTTGACATCTGTGTGCTGTATACTCATCATATTTAAAGCTCTACATCTTTCTAAACTTTTTTCTAACTTATTTGCAGATTTGATACAAACACTCTACAAAAAATATATCTTCATCTTCCAGGCTCAATTTAAGTGCAAAGTTAAAAATGGACTGTTCCACTTAGCCCACGAAGTGTGGTACTCCTTCTCTCTAAAATAGTAGTTCTCAAACTTTTGTGTGCAATAGAAATACCTGTGGAACAACTTTAAAAATACAAATTTCTCATTTCTACCTCCAGAGTGTGAAATTCAGTATGTTTAGGATGAGACCAACGAATCTACACTGTTATCAAACACCCTAGTTGATACCGATATTTGCTTTGTTAGGGTCATTTTTTGAAAAATAGAGTGTAAATTGGATATTTTTTTACCAAATGTAGAAAAAAAGACTTATATGTCATCAAGTTGTCAGCATACCATGATTTTATTACTCTTGCGAAAAATTAGTCCTTATACTGAGGGTATAAAAATCACACTTCTCAAGCATTACTCTGATTTTAACTTCTTTGGAGAAATAAGTTATAATCTTCCAGAAAGACCAAATATATCAGTTATTGATTTAAATAAATAATATGTGACATGATCTTATGCATAAAGACATTTCACAAAAAGCAGATGATTTACATGAAAATAGAGGCTAAATTTTACTATCCACCATTTTCTACAGACAATAGTCTTTCTCTATCATGGGAAAGGCAAGCTGTAATACATTATGCTTTGGGATTCTAATCAAAAACCTATAAACAATGTATAACTTACAAATGCCCTTCAGTGCATTAGAATACTTTTAGTACAGCTTTAAAATTTTAAATCAATCCTGCCATTCACTCCATATTATTTATCTTCAATTTCTCCATATTTTAAATGTCACTGTGTCACATTAAGTAATAAAAAGTTTAAAAGATTATAACCTGAACTTGGCAGATATTCACTTTCATTATCAGACCTAAAAATCCTTGCCTTCTTACATTTTCACTACCAAAGAGAGACTTACTTCTGGCTTTTGTTGATTCCACTCTTGAACACAACAGAATCTTTGCATTCCGTGAACAACCTAAAGTATCATCAGGCTGTTTTAAGTCAATTCTTACAGTAAGTTAATGACATTTAAAACATTTGGCTTTCAATCAGACTCTTTTGTCCCCTATTTTAAAAAACTATATTCTGCTAGTCTAAATCATCCTTTAATTCTATCAATTTTATCATTTATATGTCCCATAATCCAGTAATATTTCATTTCTCCAACCTGAAACTCAAAATGGAAATAAAGAAGGCGCTCAAAGATTTTTACATGTTCTGTAAGTACAAATTATAACTAAGTTATATAAGAGACTTTATTAGAAGAAAATGATCTACACCAAAATATGCTTGGGTGGTAAACAAAATTTATTTTCTCAAAATGTACCCCTAAAGTAAGTGTTGTTTTAATTAACTTTTCTCCCTTGTAATGGCAATATGAATCTCTATTAACTAAAGCTAGTAAAAATCCATGTAAATATTAGCAATTCAGCACTGAGAATTTTATGGGAACAAAACTATGGGCAGAATAGCCAGGTGCCTCTGTCCAATATAATACAGATCTTTCCTTGACTACATGGTTTTTGCTGTAACACTACTCTCATTAGATTGGAATTTGTGTTAACTTCCCTGTACCAGAGCTTACTAATAGGATTGGTAGCAATTATTATACTGAAATGAAATCAGCACAAACTATTAGATCTGTTTAAACAAGTTAAAAATAAACCTTGATTAAATGTTCTTTTATAAGAAGCTGCTCATTAGGGCTACATGGCCTTCAGAAAAATTGGTGTTTCATTAACATCAAAGAATGTATTGCATTTAAACTCCCTAGCCTAAAAAGTTATGTATAAAATAAAGTTTTAAAAATATCTCAGATAATGAAATTTTAGTAAAGATCTTATGGTTCTTAGTTTAGTTAGTATAAAGAAATATATTCTTAAAATTAAAAAGTATTAATAATGAGATTACAAAGAACGTGACTACCAAAAGCAACAACAGGCAAAACAAAAAAATCAAAAAACTTTGCCAGAATGATCAAATGATAAATTTCCTATTTCCTCTAAGTGGAGAAGCAACTCCTCTACAAAACTGTTAAATTAAAAGGTAATGTGACCTGGTTGGTGTGGCTCAGTGGCTGAGCATCAACCCATGAACCAGGACGTCAGGGTTCAATTCCCGGTCAGGGCCCATGCCTGGGTTTCCGGCTGGATCCCCAGTAGGAGTCATGCAGGACACAGCCAATTGGTGATTCTATCTCATCATTGATGTTTCTGTCTCTCTTTTCCTCTCCCTTCCTCTCTCTGAAATCAATAAAAAGATGTTTGGAGAAAAAAAAAAAGGTCATGTGAGCCCTGGCCAGGTAGCTCAGTTGGTTAGAGCATAGTCCCAATACACCAAGGTGTGGGTCAGGGCACATACAAGAATCAACCAATGAATGCATAAATAAGTGGAACAACAAATCAATGTTTTTCTCTCTCTCCCCCTTAATCAATAAATAAAAATAATGCTTTAAAAAGATCATGTGGGCATTTAAACGCAAACAAGAATCCAAATATTAGTAACCAAATATCAGTAACTTTTGAACCACAGTACTCATACTTATAGAACTCTTGAAAGTAGAAGTACCATCCTAGAAAGTAGAAATAACTTTCTCCCTTATAACAATGAATTAGTAAACTACTAAAACCCAGCTTGGTGGAAATTATTCTGTTTGTGATAAATAACTTAAAATAATTAAGGTGTGGTGTTGGTAAATGTTAACCATATGGCCTACAAACTCATAGAAAGAATTGGATGAAACTTTTATAGTTTTCCATCTTCCTATCTCCATGCCACTAAGGGCACTCACTTATACTCACACACACACACTTTATCCCACCAGGATAAATTAAATATTAGTTACATAAAAATAAACAGTTGTATAAATGTGGACATCATCTCCACAGTTAAGGATGGATAAAGGATGAAGAAAACTCATAAGCACAAGACAAACTAAATTCTTAATATATTGAAATTCACAAAATCATACTAACTAGAATTAACAGCAAATTGACTCATTTAAAGATTATAATTTAGGGTAATTTTCAAGGTGTTTTATAAAGATTTTATTTTTCTGAACAGTACATGTATTATTCTGAACAAACCAAACAGTAATTGCTACTGTAATTTAATCTCTTCATATAGACTGATACCCTCTACAGTATACTTGCCCCCTCGCCTACACAGTTATATGAATAAGTTCTGTTTCTTTAAGGAACCAAACCTTCTAGTTTAAGTAATTAATATTCCTTAATTAAACATACTAAGGGCACGGACAACGAACTTTTATAAATCTGTGAGCATGCCTAGAAGCAACAAAAATCACACTTTCGTTAGAGCATTTGTGTGTGTTTTGCACAATTTTTAAAAGTTTAACCTCTGTAGATCAATGTGCTTCCTTAAAAGACTTTAATAAATTAAAGTGCAGAGAGCTTTTTTTCACCAGGCAGAAAAAGCTGATGAGACAGGTTTAGTTTAATCTCAGGCAATAGAAGTCATTAACCATTCTCTCAGGGATTAAAATATAGCTTGCCCTTTTCTTCTCTCACTTATCATTAGCATCACTTTAATCTCCTAGCGTTTCACACTGCTATTTTAATCATTACTTACTGCCTTTTGACAAGTGCAGAACATGCTTTTTCTCATTGAGGCAATATCCTGGTTTTAGCTGACAAATGTAGGACATAATGTAAAAATATCAAAGTGACATCTCTTAAACACACCTTCATCATAAAAATCTCTAAAGTTACAATATTCCTTTGTCTCATATTTCCATGGAAATTATCATTTGAAAGGTTTATATCTTAAACAAAGAGAAAAAGTTTCTTCTAAAAACAACAAAAACTAGTTTGGAAAAAAATATTAGACTGTGTAAATGAGATCCAAAAATGTGTACATAAGTATTGCTATTTCACTCTAAAATAGTTGGGAACTTACAAGTATTTACAAAAACAGTCTGTTGTTTTAATATAACTTTAATAAAATACACAACTTTGAAATAGCTACTCTATTACCATTTGATGTTTTATAATCAAACTAAATAGTACATACAGCTTAGGTTGTACAAAAACAAAATGTACAAGGATTATGCCTAATTCTATTATTTCAATAATACACACCACATCTCCGTAGATCAATAAATATTAAGTAATACTTAAAAGAAAATATACATGGAAATAATAACTGCAACTATATTAATATGTATCCTCTTAAAATCTATTGCAAGCGTTAAAACTGAACTTTTATGCTACATTTTCTAAACTGTTATTTTAGATAAAAATAAAAACCATATGATGTTTATTAATGTTCTTTTATCTCATGACATTTAGTTTAATTTATAGAATCTCATTAATCTAATCTGCCTAAATCTGAAGTGGGTAACAAATTTGGAATAAATCTTTTGGGATTTAGGAATTTAAGTCTTATATTGTCTTTAGATATAAGTATTATAAATATGAGCATATATTCTAGCATCTTTATAACATTCCATTTTAACACAAAAGTAAATTAATGAAATATTTGGTAATTAACCAAATCTGACTTTTAAAACCAAAGCACCAATTTTTGGTAACGATCACTCACACTTGGCCCCAAGCCCTTTAATCTAGTCCATCTGTAATGATCTCATAGTACTTTCAACCATTATTTAGCTGTTAGAAGAAAAAATATGTTTCACTATATGTTTCGACAATAAAATCCCTTCTTAAGCTTTACAAAGCAGAACAATTCATTATTTGATCTCTTTCCAGGTTCAAAGTCTGTCTTATTACAGTACTTCAAAGAAATATGTAATCAAAGACAAACAGCTGTGAAAACAATCTTTTATTACTTTATTATCATTGAGAATATATCTTTAGAATAAACCAATGAAAATGGCATACAAATAATCTCTATTACTTTTGTTGTTTTGCATTTGTTCACAAACTGTGCACATTTATCTTTAAGGTTTAATATTGTTTCCTATAAATAGAGTAATGACACAGAACCAGTCACTCTATTGTCTGTCAAAAACACACAAAGACAATGACAACAAAAAAAAGTGGGCTGCTTTAATGTCAAACAAATGTTTTTCAAAAACAAATTTTCAAAATGATATTCAATGATATGACTCTCTGGTTAACATTGCTCTGAAGTCAAGTCATATTTTCTGATGTTCACACTAATCAGTGAGAATCGCAGTACTGTTCAAGTATGAATGAGTATACATCGCTAAAATTTATACATCAAATGGGCCACTTAGACTCTATTCTGGAAACGGACACAAAATCAAGCAATTACACTCGAAGGTAGTAGCTACAAGGCCCAATGTATTCCCATATTTTACACACCACGCAATAATGTGGTCATGTCTTTATTTCTTAGAATCAAGGGTTTCTACCACTAATACACAAATAGACTGGACAATGTAACATAAAGTGCTCTTTGCATGGGAAGGACTCCCTCCACCCGCAAGCTTGTAAGGCACTCTGCAAGGGTCAGAGTGGGAGTGATGATGTTCTGCCACCCCCTACAGTTGGAGGACACATTATGTGATAGAACCTTATACATTATTTTATTTTAGTTATGACACTGTATCCCTCATAAAGGCATTACTACCCATATTTTACAGATGTGGAAAGTTAAAAAGCTGAATAACTTTTAACTCGTTCCCGGGTTAATCTAACTCTAAAGGTGGTGTGCTCTTGGCACTAGACCTTGTGCCATCCATTGTAGATCAAACTTTCTAGGTACATGTTCTCCAATGCTCTTGAAAGACACTGAACTCTAACATCCAGTTTTCTTCAAAAGACTCTAAGTCATGATTACGTAGGAGGGGACAAAAAGGGTCATTACAACGCTCTACAAAATTAAATTGCTGATTCATCAACACAGGCCACTATTAGAAAGGGCATTGTCTCTAGGTCTCTATAAACATATCACTAGGCCAAGAAAAATGTGGAATATGTGTCATCGTTCTCATTAAAAGATGTGGCTGCCCTGGCCACTGTGGCTCAGGTTGGACATTGTCCCCATGCACCAGGAGGTTGCCAGTTCATTTCTGGTCTAAGGCGGATGCAGGGGTTACGGGCAAGTAGGGGAGTGCAGGAGGCAGCCCAGGGATGCTGTGCTCTCACATCAATGTTTTTCTCTCTCTCGCTCCTCTCTCTAAAAAAACAAAAGCAATAAACTGTTCTTAAAAAAAAAAAAAAAAAAAAAGGTATGCCTGAAGAAAGTTGTAAATGTCTACCTCAAACTGACAAACTGAAAAAATGGACAGATAACAATCATAGGCATGGCACTATGGCCATGCAGGCAAACCAGGTAATTAGTCTATTATGTGAATTTTGAAAAGATAGTGGTATATCCACTTCATTTTCTGCCATCTCAGTATAATCATGAAAAGTTTTAATATCTTTGTATTGGTGTAAGATTCTCTTTCTATAAATATATATATAAGGACATGTACATACATACACATACACATTCACCCAAAAACATACTTATATTAGTTATGCTATAGTAAGTTCTTTATGTAACATGCTCCTTAGTTGAAAATGTGAATATGAACTGAATATAATTGATACAGACTTTCCTCTATTTTAATAAAGTTACAGGAAGGCCACTTAGAGAAAGAAAATTAAAGCAACATTAGATAGTACATAGAAAGGATTTAATTAAAAAAAAAAAAAATTGTTGCAAGTAAACTTAACTAAAATCATATTAACATAAACATTGTATTCTCTATTTTAAATAACAATATAAAAATACAAAATTCCTAGAGACCCTGGTCAGCCAAGTGTAGGGATAATGGAGGAAATGAATCTCTTATTTGAAATTCTAATCCTTCAATTCATAGTACAACTTGGTTCAGTTTTACTGGTTACTAAATAAACAGTATCAGAATTGAAAATGCATTTAATGCATGACTCAATTTCCATAAAAGTTAATTTCCTGACTTTTCAGTTTGATTGCATCAGAAGTTATTCAGTAAAAGAGGGAAAACAAAGCCAGTCACTCCTGCTTTGGAATAATTAAGCAGTAATTTGACCAAACATTTCCTTCCTTCCTGTGTATTTCTCAAAGTCACTATTACACTACGAATGTTAGAAATATTTTTAATGAGCACATCTATAAGGGAAATAAATAGTCCATAGTAAAATGTTTCACAATCAGGGCTGGCAACACTATCATGAGACCACTTTTTACTGCTATTTTTAGGATGTATTTGAGATAAACTTTTGATTTTCAGGCTTTAGAATGGTCATATTAGAGCAGTGAGAGTCACTATCACTAATTGTCACATACAAGCTCAATATATAATTCAGTTTATTAATATGGGACACAACTAATGGAAAATTAAGTAGGGCAGTGTTATAACTTTAGATGTTACTGTAATGCAATATTTTGTTAACAAATTGGTTTATAAAAATTAGATTGTTTAATGTTATTCCAGAAAAAAGAAATATCAGTCTTTAAATTCTGAGAGTCCCAGATCATTTATCTTCATTTAAAAAGTATCTATCATTCACAAAATTGTGTGAGACTATCCATGTAAAGCTTTTGCCTTTTAACTATTTTAAGAGCAACTTCTTACATAAAATTTCATTTCATTACTGAACAAAATTTAAAAGTATATTTGAATCCCTCTTACCCAGATTGAAAAACTGGTGTTTATTCTACCCCTCAAAGAAACCCTGCTATTGTTTTTACTTTGCAACTCAATTAACTTCTTTCAGTCATCATCGCTCACCTACGTTAAATGACTTCTCATCTGACTTGATCTGTACAACTCGTTCTTTCTTCATTACTCCCACTCCCACTCTCTCGGAAATCTCAGAAGCCTCTTGGCCTATGATGCAAACATTTGATAAGCACCCTCAAAGCTCCCCATGCCTACTCATTATTTTTCTATCTTAATGATCAACCAAAATTTTACTATAGATTCTTTCAACTTCTTGTTCCCTCGGTTTACAACAATCATCTGCTGGTTATTTCAGGTGCACTTCTGTTAATGGAGGAGAGGGGAGCTCAGAGGGCCTCTGTTTATACCTTCTGGGAGGCAGTGCAGTGCAGTGAAGAGAGCAGGAGCTCTGGAGTCAGACAGTCAGGACTCAGCCTGTCTCCATCAAGCTGTTTCGTAACTTGAACAATGGGTCTGTTTCCTCAATAGTGAAATGGAAATAATGATATCTATATCATAGGGTTATTATAAAGATCAAATGGACAAAATTTTCAAATTATTCATGGTACATTGTAGCTGCTAATCAAACTTAGCATCATTTCTCCTCTTCTAGGATATTGTACATGAATGAGAAAGGAAGTATTTTCAATTATAATATCCTAGGTTTTTAACAATCTATGTATATCTTCATTAATGATGGCATCTGTATATGTCCACCATTTGAATCATGCAACAGACTGACATATTTCAGAGGGAAGGGGGGTAGTCAGGAAGAGATTAACCAATGAACTAGGCCCATGGACAGATAATAGTGGGGGGAAGGCCTGGGGAGGGGGTGGGAGTGAGGTAGAGGGGGCTGACTGGGGGAGACATCTATAATACTGTCGACAGTAAAGATAAATTTTAAAAAATAAACATTAATCCAAATGTATAGATTGGAGCTATATTTTTCCCTGAGTTATTTTTTTACAGACAACCTACAGACGACTTTCTGATCTCTACCATTTAAAATATAAACATTTGTATATAATATTCCCACCCTACTATTCACTGATTTTCAGTATATATGATTAAATTAATGTATTATATAATAAATTTTTAAAATTCAATTGGACCTTATGAATTAATTACTTAATTCTCTCAGTTTACAAATGAGAATCCTTCATTCCAATAGGTTACGCAGCCACTAATAGTCAGTAGCAGAAGCCAAATTTTTGACAATCCATTTATTTTTCTAATTTTTTGATACTTTGATTTTTACGTAACTCGAATGTAGTATTAAAGGTATATATTTTACTCATTTTCTCCTTTGACCATAGAGCAAATGATAGAGAAATGAACTCATTTTCAAATTTTCCCTCAGTGACCAATAGGAGCACTCACTAGTTCTTTAATCAACAGTCTATGGATTATAGTTCTATAATGTTAACCAAATGTTTCGAATTTGAAGAAAATTTTAAGTGGAAAAATTTAGTACAAATCCCATCTTTCAAAAGACATAACTTGTTTTCTTTATAATGAAGCTTATTCATGATTATGTATTTTAATAGTAAAAATAAATAAATGGAATCTACATTTCCTCTACTGATGTATGTAAAAATCATCTCTCTTAAGATACATAGCAAGGTCTTCCGAGAATTGTATATATTTATCAAGGCCATATTTAGAATATTTCCAAAGAATATAACTTGGAAATAGAATAAATTTGCACCATTATACTCCATAGGAGTGTTATCCTAAGAGGAACATTGGTCTAACATGCCTTTCATTTGTCAGATGATATTTAAATGAAGGTAGATACTAGAAAGTTGGAGTTTTATGTGATATTTTAATTTTAGCACTTCAAACAGATTTAGAAAAGGAAAGTGCTCCTATCTTTCAATGAGATTTGGATGCCATTTTACAAACTTTAACTTTGATGTTTTTTTCTTTCTGTCGCATCTAATTCAAACTTTCTTAGAGTTATAGATATACTAAAATCACAAAATTTTAACATATAAAACAAACATGAATTAGAAAAAAAGTTTTGATAGTTATATTTTGGACTTTAGAAAAAAACATGACCTCACAGATATTTGAAGAAAAAAAAAAACTATAATATTTTAACATCATAATTTAAAAAGTGGGGTGCAGAAGATACAAGGTGAAACATACTTTGGTTAAAACATTGATTTCTCAGATTCTTTGTCTATAATGAAGAATCCTTGCAGACTACGGTGCATATAATCTAGATCATATTAGGAGCTCAACTGATGAGTGTAAAAAGACAAAACAAGAACAGCTTTATTTCAGGAGCCACCTCTCTCCCTTTTCTCCTTTATCCCCAGATAACTGCCTTAAGGTCTCTAAAACTCAGCAAAATATTTTCCCTCTTTCCTTCCCATTTTGGCCACCTAGTCTCAAATGAATCTACCTATTTTGTGTTTCCACTTGTGCAAATCTCAATTTTTGAACACACACACTGAATTATACAGACTAATTTCTTTCGCCCACTAAATGGTGAGTTTCCTGAGAACAAAAACTCTTTATTGCATCCCTGGAAACCTCTCTTCTACTTCAGTACCTTGGATGGACTGGGTTCTTCACAAATGTTCTATGCATGAACTATGAACGAATGAATGAATGAACGAATGAATGAATGAATGAATGAATGAATGAATGAATGAATGAAGAAGAATGAGGGCCTAATAGGATGGCATGTGTTAAAAAACTCTGTAAACCATAAAACATTACATACTCCAGTCTTAACCTAAGCTCTTGAACAGGAGTCAAGGAAAGATGCATGAAGTTTGTGACACCGAAATTTTGACCTGAAAATAATTAGACCAGAAGGGAAAAGAAAAAAAAGAGACTTCCAGATAAAAACATATACAAAGAGAGACCTAAAAATCAGGAACACCTTGGCAAGTTGAGGGAACTTAGAGAAGTTCAACAAGGTAGCATGGTAGAATCTCTTCTTTGCGCTATACTTATTAATACAATATTAACATTGTTTTATATATGATCAATCAAAGGTAGACCTTTCAAGAAGTTTTTACAGTGAAAATACAATTTGCATTTTGGAGGATTCTAAGGCACCAATTAATTTTTAGATTAAGAATATTATTTTATTTATCACTAATATAAACTATGTCTAAATAAAATATAGAGGATATTACAAATAATAAGGGATAAACCAGAAAACACTAGATATTGACAATTTACTAAAAGTAGAGCTGATACAATTATCAATGTTATAATATGGCTAAAACTCCAACATGCATTTATTTCTCTTATTGAAAAAAAATCCCTATTATGTTCCCTTCTTACTCCTTCTCTTTCTGTAAAATAAAAAAAAAATCTTGTTATATAAGTCAAATCACTTTATTTGTTGTTGTTTTTTTGTTTTGCTTTCTTGTTCCACTCCCTGAGTAGTAAAATATATTTTTAAAGTATTGCTAAGAGTAAGAAATTTAGACTAGTCTTTAATTTGATGCTGTCTATTATTAATAATGCAGAATTAAATACAATGATTAAGAGAAACCATGAAATTGTACTCTATATAATCTGAATATACTTCCAGAGTTCTACTATAATTATTATTTTCTATCTTGGTATATAGTAAGTTTGAAACTCCCACTATATCTTCCATGTTTATTAGGTTATAATAAAGGCCACAAATTTGAATGTTTCAAGCATCAAACCAGGAACAACCAGACCTCATGAAGACTATAGTGAATCTGCCCATGGATCCCACGGAAAGGAGGCAAACACTACTCACCGCTAGTCAATCGCCGTGTCAGCACAAAGGCAAAATCTCTAAGTTTCTTACATGCACAACTCATTATTTTTTTTTGAAATACCCCATTCTAAATTTAACCTTTAAGTCATATGGTTGAAAAACTATATCTGGATGAATAAAATATGTCTATGATATACAACATAGCAACCTCAGTTTACTATAGCACTCCCTTATTTTTTTCTGTTTTCTAACATAGACCACACCTTTGTTATCTTTATTATGAACCTTTCTCTATGTTTTTTAAATGTTGAATTTAAGCAGATCACACCACCTTCAGAAAGTTCAATGGCACCCCACTGCTTACCACAGTAAGCCCCGATTCTCAATCAGACCTTTATTTCTCAATAAAATATGTGCCCAACATTTAAACTATCACTTCATCTTCAGGTTCATAAATTTCAGGTGAAATGGACAAGCTGCACTTCTACCTTTTGCTCTGACTCTTCAAAAACCTATCTTAGACATCATTTCAATAGAACATTAAATGTTCATTTTCTTATCCTTCTAACTGCCTCAGTGCTGAAATACTTGTATAACTGGTAAAATTTGCATGAAATATTGTTTTGTATTAAAGTTATTAGTATAGTTCAGAATCTCCCATAAAAGTCACTGCATCATGGACTGGGCTGTCTCACTCATCTATGTACAACCCCTTTCCCCATAATGCATAATATGATAGGCAATAAATGAATAGGTAATTCTTGAGTTGAATTTCTTATTTTCCTTTTCATACCAAAAAAATCTTAGAAAATCAAAAACTGAGGTATTTACTTATGATAGTTATTGGTGTATGTTTAAAATTTTATATGGTGTAAAAATATGTATTATAAGTTCATGCCGTTACAGGTTAATCATCCATGGGTGGGAGGGAGGAGGGTGGATTTGTTCATCAAAGTTAAAATTATTTTATCTATTTCCTTCCAAGTAAGAGGACTGCCTCTACCAAAATTTAACAATACAAACAAAAACTTCCCCCAAATATTTCAAGCCATCATCACAAGAAGGATCAATAATAAGAGCCTGGAGTTGACACTGAAAGATAGGAACAAAGATAACAAAGGTGTTGCTTCTGAAGACCAATTATAACTACACATACACGCACACACAGAGACACTCATATTCACATGCCCTTGCACACTTAAAGCAGTTATGATAATACCATCAGAAAAATTAAGACATACAAGAGATTCTTGGATCTAACAGCCAATGTAAAGATACCTAAATTTGATTCTTAGTGATGCCTTCATGAAAAAATTAAAACTAATGCGAACTAGCTAATCACTAGTTTCTTATTCTAAACCTAAGCTTTCAAATTGTCTTAGAAAAGGGATTTTAAATTTTCCTACAGACAAGATAAAAGATGAAATTTAGTTGGTACTGTATGATATACAAAAAGGACCAAGACCTCTGCTCATATTTTCTTATCATAGAATAGAAAGAGGCACCGAAAATGTAAGATAAAAGAATTTGAACAGTAAATTTAATGGGAATTGAATTAATTCAAGAAATATCTACCAAGTTGTTATGGCTCAGATATTGTGTCAGGTAACCAGAATATAGATTATTATTATATAGGTATATAGAATATCTATATCGAATATATAGATAGTACCTGCCCTACAGGTACACAGCCTTTAGTAGAAAGGACACAAAAGAATGAATGGTTACAACATATTATAAGTAGAGTGATTGAAATTTAAATACCCTTTTATGGTATACTTAGCTCTTGCTCAGAGAGATTGGAGCAGGGAAAATTTTACAGAGAAAGTGTAACTGAAGCTGGCACTTGAAGAATAAATGAAAGAAAATATAAAAGAAAGACAAAAATGTAATTTAGGTTATATTTAAGAATCATTTTTTCCTTTTGAGAGGCATGTAAATGGAAACAGGATAATAAAAACTCTACTATATACACTGACTAACATATATTTGGCTCTTATCCTGGAAAAAGCAGTATAGATTCTCCAAAGTAATAAAACCCATAGTTAAAATAACTATTAGCATTAAAGTCAAAACTTAAGAACAGTGTAATGAATTTGATTTTTTAAGTGACATATATCTTAGCACAAAGTTGGCTTTTTAATAGTCACATCGCATATCTGAATAAGTAAATAATTTATTATATATGAAGAGTATATTTGCACTGATTTCCAGTCTCTTATGTTTCAGATGTTTTTGCCTGTCCCACATGGGTACTCAATAAACAGTGTTTCAATAAGTCAATGCATAGAAAATGGGTAAACGGTTAAATGTAGCACTGGAAAAGAAATAAACAAATATGCTAAGATTTGTTGTCAGGAATTTCATAATTTTAAGTCTGAACTAATACACAAAATGGTCTGTTTTTCCAGTATGTCCATGAGATCTATACCCACTCACATAAGAAAAGAGAGTATATTTGGCTTAACAAATGGGGGTCTATCGGTCACCTCTTACTCTTCTCAAACTATTTCCAATCTTTTCAATTCAATCACTGCAATTATATCAATTCTCTTAGAAGTCTACTGTCCTCTTCTACCCTTTTCTCTATATATTTAACTTCATCTAGACATGCTCATTAGCCAAAGAAAGTTTTGTCATTATGAAGCACTAGAAACAGAGGTAAATCCCCTGCAGATTTTCTGATCCATTTCTTGACCTATTTAGAAAAATAATCAGGTTCCCTAACCTTCATCATAGAGAATTTCTGTCATAATAAAATGTGCTGATAAGTAGAAGAGCCACTTGCTGAATTATCTAGATCTGTTCTAAGACTTCAACAATGTACAGTTCCTAGTTGACAATTTTTCTTCTTTCTGAAATAAATAAGTAGAGTGATGATAAATAGAAAAAGGGGCAACTTTAAGACGTATTTATGAAAACTTATAATGGGATTCAGAGGACATAAAATATGCTGAGTCCTTTGAAAGCTCTAAAAATTCAATTCATTCCCTATTTTCAATTTTGACAGTTGTAAAATATGAGATTCTAAACCACAAAATTAAAAAGGGTACAATTAGCTCTTGAATTCCCAAACATATCTACTCCTCAAAATTATTAAGAACTGCTGGTATACCTTTGTTAATTATTTTATTTGTCTCTAATTAGGAAGAACAAAATATGGAAATATGTCTTTTTATGACATCTGCTAGTGAATCATTCAAGGAAAATTTTTAAAAATTCTGTTAACACCTTAATCCGATTGCTATAAACTCTTAAAAATCACCATCCTAAAACTAACCCAAAGAAGTGCCTAGTGTTCAAACGTATATTATGCATTTAAATTAGTTTTTAGAAGGTTCTCTTTACATTGTTAACCAGTTTGAAGATAATAAAGCCAGACATAGGCTTCTCTATGCTGTTTTTAATGACAATCATATCTGTCTTATAATGTTAATGTGGTCTTAAAGCCGTGTGTAGTCTTGTATCAAGGAGATGTTTTCACTTCATGCGTTGGATCACTGCTTTTCAATATAGCTGAAAAAGCTCTGTTGATGGGGTTCAGCTCACTGCACAAAGCCTGAAAGGCCCAGTGATTACTAATGGGAACGTGTGGTCCGTAATCCCAACCTCTAGAAAGTTATCTTCACATTTTCCTCTCAGCATCTTCCTTCTCTTCACATACTCAAGTTTCTAACATCTTTTTTCTTTCTTGCTCTCTTCTCAACCAACTAATCCTATGCTATTTCCAACCATGAATTATTCCACTGCCTAACCAACTATCCATCAAAAAATCCCACTGTTATCCCTGGACAAGATAGTCTCTCTCTCTACTCAATTACAGGCAAGTAGCAAAGATCAGGCCATTCAGGGAGTAGCATGAAAGGCAGTCATTAATGAATAACTGGTTGCAACAAGGCAAGTGAGAATATAAGGAAGCTACAGGAGAAGAGTTAAAAAAAGAAGGAACAACTTATAAATGCAGAAGTTAGAAGACAACAGAGAGCCTAACATACCAATATTTAGGAGTAAGCAATAGGAATAACATTAGGCCTTGCAAAATAACATACATGCTTGAGTAATCCATATCAGTTGGAATGACAGAAGAGGTTTTAAAAACCACAGTTTATGTATATGTGCATAAAAGCATTTAAGTCTCAAACAATAAACAATCATTGTTGTGAATGCAGATCAATATAGCTTCCATAGTTAAGATACTTTGAAACTGAAAATGTTAAGTAGATGCTATTATTTGCCTTGCATCCCATCAGGATGAAACTGCAGGAAGCAGAAGTAGCTACAGCTATAAAGCCAGTTAAGGTAAAGTGTACTTTGTCAGAGGAGAAGAAAATTAAAATATTCATTTCAGATCTAATGATTCAAGCATGTTGCTTGGATGCTCAGAAAGTCCAAATAGAAAGTGAAAAGGTTAATAAGGTTAGATCTTTAGAACTCAGCTGAAAATGGCATACATGTCAAAAGTTAATACTAATTCCAGACATAGCCTTGAATACATATTTTAATCACTTATATAGACTGACTTAGAAAGAACACTTAGAACTACTAAGAAAGCACATAAATAACATTTTTTCCACTGGTTATTATTAAGTCTAAGCTCTTTGCCCTGAGGACTAAGCCTCTTCATGATATTTAAAATCTGATATTTTATAAGCTGGGTTATATAAAACTTCTACAACAACTTCAGGAAGGAACACATTAAGCTCTTCTATTGTTTCGTCATCTTTTTGTTGATTGTGCATGGTAAATTGACAATACTTATTTAAACACTTTTTTTTTTTTTTTTTTTTTTTTTAATCTGACCCTTTTCTTCCTGGACCAAGGAATTTTCTCCGTCACAGAGTAATAGAGCTTGAAAACTTCAGCATCAGCAGGGAAGGCAGGCACTCCTTAGCCAGCCACTGTGAGAGAGAGAAAATGCAATTAAGGCTCCCACCAGGGAGAGAGAACTAACAAAACCTGTGTCTTCACACAAGAGCCTTTTTCTTCAATGCAGACTACAAGGCCTCAAATCTTGTTGGTGAGATGCTAGCATTTAGGACAACACACTTTCAGATTTTCTCACAGCAGATCAAAGTAAATAATGCAAAGGCAGAAACAAAAGGGAAGAATCCAGTGTGCTTACATTAAAAAGAGATTACGGGGGACTTACAAGTGATTGAAGGAATAGGTAACATTTTTAAAAACATAAAACCAAGGTCTTTAAGTACATCTGGCAAATGAAGTCTAGTTGTGTTATTTTAGCTAGAGTGACAAAGTACAAACAATTTATCAGTGTGAAATTTAGAAAAGGTAATTTGACTTTATTATAGTACTTTCTACACCTAACTTTATATATATTCCCATCCCTCCCTTTCCGGGTTTTAGGATTTTCAAAGCTTAGAGTCACAACTGAGATAGGGAGCCATTAAAGCTATGAGCCTTCTCAAATCAGTGTCCCAGAATATGCGAGTGTCCTGCGGTTGGAGATGTAGCATCGCTCCACTTCCCTTTCTCCTGAGGACAGCAATCAGTCATGAAAGCAGCTCTCCTCCATCATATCAAGTCAACAGCTGGAACCTCTTCTGCAATGTTAAATTTAACACGAACCCCTTAGCAGGCGCTGAACTTAGTCTTGTTGGTCTGTTCTATGGTCTTCAATCAGTACTTCAGGGCCATAGTTTATCCCTTACTTTGTGTAAAATTCTCATTGACTTTCGTACAACTCCATAGAGGAAGCAAGGGTCAAATACCATCCTTTAATGCCAAATTGACTATGGCTGAACAGAGAGAACGGAAATCTGGGAAGCCATGTCAATAAACAAAAGGTAAATTCTTCTGAGAATTAATAACAACAAAAAAAGCTTCAAATGGGATATTTGAACTTTTTTTTAAATATAGTGATGCAGTGGTATCTAGAATTTAGTGACACATAAGTTTGTATAGAGCCTATATAATATAGTATATTATACTATATACATGTATATTATATGTGTACATGTATATTATATGTATATAGCATAACATACTCTAATATAGTATAAAGTATATGTAATTTTAGTATATATAATATATATAGTATATATAGTGACTGTCACTGTGCTTTGACAGAACATTGAATGTTAAACACTAAAAACTATCCAAAACAATTCACTGATATAATAAATGCCAGCATGAAAGAGGCCATGTGGAAAAAAGATGCCAGGACTTAGAATCCATAGATGTGAGGTCTGCTCCACGTTTTACTTTAACTTTTCTAGGAATCAATTTGATAATCAATCTATAAAACCAGGAGATTAGATTAGAGACCCCCTAATGTTCTTTCCAATTCACGGATTCTGTTAGTCTACAGTTTCTACACAGAGCATAAGGCTACCTGACTCATAACCAGCTGCTGGGCCACACCTGTGGCATTATGTGTGGGTGTCTTTATATATATATGAATACATATATATTTGTACACATACATGTGCACACATAACTTGAATCAAAGAATTTAGTGTCAAAGTGATAATTTCTGAATTTAAAAATTACACATGTAAAAAAATATCTTTGTCCTTCCTGCCATAGCATTCATTACACAAACACACACACACATACACACACACCCTCCTTTTCTACTTCTCAATGTGCTTGTAAAAGGAAAGATGCATTGTTACTTTTAATTTCAGAAAGACTACTTTTGAAAAAAATCATGAGAATTTGGACATACTTGAATGAAGTAGAATTTCTTTTCTAACCTGTCATAATTTAAGAAAATGCATAAAAAGTATGCTTATGTAAAATCTTAAATAGAACTTGTGTTTCCAAATCCTTATATATATCCATTCGTAAGTATTATTAACACTGATTTTCAATGTTTATATTTCAGATTTACTTTCATTCAACTAAAACTCATTTATTCTCTAGAAATCAGATTGATGTTGACAAGTATCATACTAAGTTCGGTTTTAATTGCATCAATAAAAGAAAAAAATTACATATTACTTATTAAAATTCTTCAGAAAAATCAGGGTGAAAAATAATCAGGCTATACTTATTTCATAGGACTTCTATTTTTTCATATGGATAAAGTAAAAAAGTTAAATTCTCAATGTTCCGTGTACATATTTATCTGTAAAATTACTTAATCTTGTTTACTTTGGAAAATATATGATGTTATTCTGTTTTGAGCACAGTGCACTAAGTTTAGGTAAAAAACTAAAAGGCATAACACAAAAACTGGCAAGTGCAAGTATTAAACTGTCATTCACTGCTGATATTGCAGGGGTTTGTTATTTAACTGAATATGAAGATTAGATACCGGACATTATGCATATCAATTTAAATATAAGAAACAAATTTAATCCTAAATTCAAAAAGTGCATAAAGGTTTGCTTGAATTCATACAATTGGACGTGCCCCATGTAGGATACTATTTCTGAGTAGATCGCATTTGTGCATAAGTCTACGTTGATACACATATCAAAAGTTTCACATGTAAAACTTAAGATATTTATGCTGCCTTTTCCAGCCCTATGTTTCCACAACTCTGAGAGTATGTCATAAAAATTAACATTAAATTGGGGGGCAGGGGAGAAGCTGTGGCAGACTAATGCTAAAGGGCATTTTAACCCATTAGTCGAGTTCTCACTGACATATAGAAGCATGTATATGTGAGTGATTGGTGTGCAATAAACCTGGAAATATGCAGATTGCATTTCCTCGTGGCAAATTGAGACTGAATTAGAATATTGGGCAGATATAAACAATGCAATCAAACTCTGGCTTTTCATTGAGCTTCTATTTGACTTAGTGTTCATTTGAAACTACAAAAAAATGTGTTTCTCAGGGTCTATGACATTGTAGGGCATGAGAGATTCAATGTCACTGCCAGCATACAAATTTATTAGTCTATAAAATTTGACATTCTCTTATTTATTCACAGAAAGGACAAATAAGATATTTTTTCATACTTACCAGAAATATCTGGGAGTGTTTATAGGCCGCTCCATCTGGAGGATGCAAATAGTCAGAACTGCTTTACAATTCAGTAGGCAAAAGCCTGCTGAAGGATAACAAATGACTTCATGGTGAAACTGCTATTGAAATTCTTTCAGTATGTGATATTAAAAACAACTGAACAAACAGAGATAAGGGACAAATAGGATTTGAAACAGACATTTTTTTTTTTTCTTACACTGCAAAAGAAAAACAAATGAATGCTCTAGTCGAACCTATATATACCTTTCAGTGATTTCACTGCAAGGATTTGCTTAATGCACAAAAGTTTTTAACTGAAGCTTCTCTAAATATCCCACTAAAACCAATGGTACCAATTCTAAAATGCCTCTTTGGGACTAAAAATTATGATTTTGAAGCTTAAAGAAAAAAGAAGGAGTCAAGATGACTCTATTGCTGCCTTGATTTACAGGTTTACTCTGACATTTAGAGTAATGCATGCACGTAATGGTTTAATAAATATTTGATGATTAGGATGCCTTATTTAGGGAAGACCTTTTTTCTTTATTATGTGGTATCTAAAGCTAAAAGCAAAAACGTAAGAGTTAAAGATTGTGAGAATAAAAGGATTATAATGAAAGTTACCAAAAAAATGTAATTGAATAATGTACTTCATTCAACTCAGTCTCTTTTAATGGAAGAAGTTCTAAAAGTATTGGCTTTCCAAGTCAAACTAATGTCATTAACTTTCAGGTGACCGGGAGAGTCAAAATCTAAGAAACAAGAAAAGCATTACTTTGCAAAGATTATTTTTATTTCTTGCTTTGAAGGGAAGATGAAAGGCTATATTTAGTTGCTATTTAGTTAGGTGTTCCTCTTTTATTCTATGGCCAGATCAAAGCAACTATCTCTAAATTTACAAAACAGTTCATAGAGCCCCTGGTAATTGAAGTATAGGCTAAATGATCTGCATCAACAACATATGAACATAGAATCTGCCAAACAAAACTCGTATTATTAGGTTTCAAATGACTCATTAGTTTGCCTAAAAATAACCAAAAACCAAATAACTGACGGAAACCTTGCATGACAATGAGTTCCAGATCATCCCAACATAGCATATAGTATGTGTGTTAATATATAATGGGCCAAAAATGCTGGAGCATATTATAGTGATCATCTTTTAGCCTGATTTAGATTATTCTTCAGGGCAGACACTCAATGCTTATACATAAAAACATGCCATGCATTTGCTTTTATATTAAGCTGCCTTAATATAACCCATTTGCTATTTTGGACAGGTAACAATGGTTTACATTACATGAATGCGTGTTATCTCCCTATGCTAATGCTGATCCACTATTTTGTTGATAATTTATTACACAATAGCAGTGTGGAACTATTCTTTAAAGTAATAACCTTCCAAATGAATTCAACTTTAAATGGGTTTATAAATATTTTGATGAGCAATACCATTTCATCCAAATAAGCATTGCCCAACCAAAGCTGAAGTATACAAAGAAGCAGATAGCTCCAGGACAGTTTGCTTATTTCGCATATTCGACAGCCAAGTGTAGGTCAGGATTGTACAATTCACTCTAGCCAGTACCACCTTCTTCCAAAACCACCTCAACTCGTAGAGAGCTTGCCCTCTCCTCCATTCAGTAATACTCTTCATCTGTATCTCTCTAGAGCATGATTGTGTCTGTTTTTTAACTCCTTTCTACTTCACTTCTTGCCCTGTAGATCTTGCTACCTTACAAGATTATACTATTGGAACAACCTTAATAGTTTGTCACATTTCATACACAACTCAACACCATGCAATTTACTATAAATTCTATGCCCATGAAATTTCCCTGATTAAGTGACATAATACGTTCAGTTCTTGTTTCTAAAGCTCAAGGTAGATAGAAATAACTAAATACACAGCAGGATAAAGATTATTGTTGATTTAAAAGAGACATAGCTTCTAAAATTAATGTTTGGTAAAGACACACACACACAAAAGACATACACACAGCTGGAATCTAAGCAGTAACAAGAAAAACACAGATGGATGACTGAAGATGGTGACTAATTATTTTATGTTTTTTTAAAGATGAAGGATACTTTTGGTTTTGATATTAAAAAATAAATTATGAAATTATTTTATATAAAATACAGGTTAATCAAATAATATTATAAACACACTTTATAAAATTTTTAAATTGAGAAGTTCTATTGAGAATTCAGCCTAGTCAGATATTTATATGTTTCAACTAATAGTCATGTTATGTTTAATGTCACCCTCTTTTATGTGAAAAAAATATGAGCATGCCCCTGCAAAGAGGCATATAATTCTTAGTAGTGGCTGGCCATCGTTCTATTACATCTAGCCCTCATATTATTTTTGAGACACTAAGCTCTTAGCTCACAATGTTAAATATCACATTCAGTTGAGAGGAAATATTAATATCAAGTAACTAGAACTACAAGAACTTGCATTAATTTTACCTGACTAAATGTTTTCTAATAGTGTTACAGTTAAGCAGAAAATAGAATAAAGAGTAAAACTAGTTAACAATTTTACTTAAATGTCTAGAATTTTTGATTATTAGTAAGCTGAATTTTTTGGAAGGATGACATTAGAACACGTTTATTGAAGAAATGAACTTCTATTACCCTCATTGAATAGCTGGCTAACTAAATCTCTAAGACTCAAGAAAAAAAGTGACAGAAGACTCTTCAAAGTCTTTCAAAGTGGAGAGAGAATCTGAAGGTTTAACTTTTGAGTCTTAAAACACGTAGGAAGAGAAGCTTCCCATCTTACCGTCCCTCCATCCAAATCCCTGCTCATCCAGATTCTTTGCTCTTGACTAAACAAATTAACCATCTAGAATCTATTTTATTTACTTCTCAACCCCATGAGATCTTTTTTTAAGTGAGAAAACTGAGACTCAGAAAGTTTAAGTAACTTGACCAAGGCCACACCAAATACACACAGCTAATGAACAGGAGAGGTGAAATTGGAACCCAGATCATCCTTCTGGTCTTAAAGTCTCTTTATTTCCATTAATAATAATTTTAAAAAATATATTTGGTATCTTATTAAGAGGCAGGCATTGCTAAATGCTTTACATACCATAACTCAGACTTTGCCATAATTTGTGGGATAGGTCTAATTATTATCACCCCGACACACACTTTTTTTAAAAGATAAAGAAACAAAATCTTAGAGAAGTTAAGTAACTTTCCCCAAGTCCTAGAGCTAATCAGTGGCAAAGGCAGGACATTAGCCCAGCCAGTCCAAATCCATGCTTACTATCTACTCATTTTAGAGATTAGTAAAAGGGCACTCAATGAGATGGCCTGTAAAACCAGAGAGTGTCAGTAACCTGGACTCCTTTATGCCTTCGAACTCACTGTTCTTACACCACTTTCTCAAGTGCATGCTTATACATAATTCGGTAAAAGAGAGTTTTGCAAGGGCCAGGATGGACCAAGGATGGCAAATTGACATAGCATTCCTATATCAAGTTGTCCTGTCATATTGCATATGATCACTTAGCTACTAATCCCCTTTAAATGGACACTTTTAAAGGGTAAATATAGGCAGAATTCCTTATGTTCATTTTCAAGCTCTTCGATTGGCATTCAAGTACACAAATCTTAGTTTCCCCTCATTTTAACAGAAAAATAAAAACAGAAAGCAAAAATCATAATCCTCTCTAAAGGGGAACCTAATGCTTGTAAGATTCAAGGTCTTTTTCCCCCAGGTAATCCTAACCATATTTCAAGCCTTACTAGCAAATAACATATTTAGAATATACTATTTTAAAACCATAGCCATAAATGGTTAAAGGAATTTCATTAAATCAAACAAAACATTCTTTGAATTCCCAGTTAATTAATATTTTTTTTGTTTTACTAGTAATATAAATAAAGAATAAGAAAAGAGATAATATCACTCTTCCCAGAAAAGCCTATTTCTTATTTAGAAGCACACGTCTAGCTAGATTGGCTTCTCTACTTACCAAGAAAAATTATCAGAACATAAAGGAATGAGGTCTTTTAAGCTAAAGACATGACACTAATTAGGCCTCAAGTACTTAAAGAATGCTGTAGAGATAGGAGCGAATTCACATTTCCAGCTTAACAACCTCATTTCTTAATGCTTCTCCTAAATCCTATACAATTTACTTACAAAGCTTATTGATATTCCCACATTGTATCATCTTTATTTTCTTGACTCCTTGTTCTTTTTCACTTTTTACTTTTACATCGTGGCCTAGTTGAACTCCCAGCTCCTCTGTAAGGACTTCCATCTCTCCAAGGCAGAGCTGGTAATTCTTTGTCCATGATCACACAGCGATTTCACATTATGCTGAAATCATTTATTCAGGGTCAGATTCCTCCAAATGGATTAAAGAAATTGTATCATTAACCTCTTATGTGGACTGACCATAATGCCTGATATAGAGCAATAAATGGTGCTGGGCAGTATGTCCTACTGAGAAAAAACAAAACCCAAAACAAATCAGTGTTTGGAATCAGCCAAATATTTATTCCTAGCCTTCCATGACTTATCTTGATCAAGACATTTAGCCTCTCCAAACTTCAATTTTGCAGCTTTAATATGGAGACTATAATATCTGTCCTACAAGACTGTTAGAAAGATCAAATTCAAAAATGCATAGCCCTGGGTGGGTAGTTCAGTTGGTTAGAGTGCTGTCTTGATATGCCAAGGTTATAGTTTCAATCTCCAATCAGGGCACACAGAAGAAGCAACCAATGAATGCATAAATAAGTGGAACAACAAATTGATGTCTCTGCCTCTGTCTCGCCCTCTCTCTCTCCAGTCCTCTCTCTATATAAAATAAATTTTAAAAAATGCATGTGCACAGCTTTGCATAGCCACTGGCATGTAATAGGTGCTTGTGTGGTGGCTAGTTATTAGAATGAATAATTTATAGTAAGAAGAAACTAAGCTAAACATTAAGAAACTATTTCTTAAGAAAGGCATCTGAAACATGAACATTCCAAGCAATGTTTGTAGACTCTTGTTTTTCCAGGAGTTTTAAGACAGGAGTAAGCAGCTCTTTTTCTGGAATGACATATTACTGGACAAGAAAATTTCAGGAAAGCCCCTTTAGCTTTCAGATTTTCTAATTATCAACCTTCCTAATTCTGCAACTGACTTCAAAATTGCTTCAGCTTTTTGGGTATTGTTACCTTCTTCATGCAAAAGGAGTTCAAATAATATTACCTGTCTTTTTTTGTACCAGAATATAGTAAAAAATTAAAGACTATAACTTAAGCTTGTTTTCAAGAAAATATTCCTTACAGATCAAAATTAAAAGCAGGTAAAACTACCTATGGCTCTTGTAAAAAGTCTTAGTTACCTTTTATTTTCCTTTTTAACAACACATGGTATATTATATTATCACTTGCACAAATCTGACTGGTGACAAAGCTTTTGAACTATTACCAAATTTCAGTATCAGTAATTCTCACTGGAAATGCCATAATGTTTCAGTTTAATGATTTAACGTTGCAAACATTCCTTCCAGAAAGATTTACAACATCTCCCAAGGCACACTTATTGTAAAAAGGGACTCACTTAGCAGATAAACACGCAGGAAATATTATATTTCAAACCAATTATAAGAACTATGATTAATTAGGAAATCACATAAAGAAGAAAATCACAAAGAGATACATCACACACTTTGTATAAAGAACAAGCAAAACCTTGTACTAAATTGTAAGCTGGACAGTTCATCCAAACATAAATATTCAATTAGAAAATTCACCGTTAAACTTTGCCTTGTGGAAAATATTTTATTTCCCCAAGTGTATGCAAGGGTATTTATGGACAGGAAATTGGTTTCTCTTATTGCTCCTCTCTGTTAACTGTTATCTCTCATAAATTTAAAAGAAAAGCCAGTTATTATTTTCCTCCTAGGAAAAAAATGAACATTTATTTTTCTCACTTTCTTACCTCAGCTATAATCTTTCTACTAATTATGGTAGAAATTGTCAGTTGAGCTGTATGTTGTCATTATTGAGTGACCCGACACTCATCTTGTATCAGAGATGCTTTGACACACACACACACACACACACACACACACACACATTTAGCTTTTAACTTTAAATATTACTAACAAATGTCCCAATTTCACCCTGAAGGACTTAAAAAAGAAAAATGTGGTATTCTGGGGGGATAAATGTCATGGGAAGAGAAAAAAATTAAGCTGAAATATAGAAATTTAATCCTAACAAAACTTAAAACACCTCCTGGTAAGATGCTAGCCTTCAGATAATTGTAGATGCCTTCTACCAACCAGCCCAGTGCCTGGATTGGCTCCGTCCTTAAAGGGTCAAAATTTATTATCATTTCAGTTCATCTAATAAGTAATGTTTTTGCCCAACAAAACCAATTCCCAATAAATTCTCACTGTATTTGTATGCTATGATTTGATTTAGAGGCCTATGGGGAGACACCATTTGGTAGCACGGGAACACAGAGGGGTAGGTGTTGCTGGGGAGAAGTAGGGCTCATGTGCCAGAAGTGTTATTGTGTCAGGTTGATTTATTGAGTGAGCTTCACTTCACCGAATGTTCCGAGATATTTATTTCCCTAAAGGCTCTGCAAAGATATGAACAGACCCGCATCCACAGATGTCATCATTGCTCATTTTACCGAGTCATGAAATTTTCTCAACTGCAATTTGTCCATCTAAAATTGCTGTAACAGAACAATGTCAATAGTAGCATCCTACCCCAGCACCACCTTCTATATAAGGAGCTGTTGCCAAATTCGGTACTTCTGTGCAACTTCATGGTAATTAAAGTGACAGGACAGTTTCACTGTAATTTCAAAAGAGTTTCTCAGAGAAGTTGCTTCAATTTTTAAACTGCGCGTGGAGTACTCAGATAAAGTGGAACCTTGAAGGAAACCCAAATCCGAATACATAAGCACAGAATAATTTATTCTTATCAAAATAAAAATAAAAGTAAGTATAGAGAAGTACGTGAAGAAAGCAGACTGTGTGTCACTAAAGCCAAGATTTCACAATTGTCACCTTTCTGAAAACCACCCTTAAATTTAGTATCTTACTCCAGAGGTGGTCTTTCACCTGTTTTATTTTTCACCTTTCCATTGTCAAGCAAATAAATTAGGAAAGCTGATTTTAAAAGGGTGTTGCTATATATACATCCACTACCTATAACTTTTCTTCAAAAACACATGTGCAAACATACGAAAAAGTTCTTAAAGAGCATTCATAATGCTAAACATTATGACTTGGATATTTTTCATAATTTCATCTAAAATCATCTTCAGGACCCAATAAAATTGCAATGTCTGTTTTAGATCAAAACTGCATGCTTGTGTTGTGTGTCAGAATTTGGGGGTTTATTTAAATATGTTAATATTTCTCATTATGCCATTAACAATAACCTTCATCCATTTGTGAAAAACATTTTGCCAAGCATGCACATAAAAAATTAGCAAGTGAAGCAAAATCACCTTAATTTGCTTTGGACCAGCAAATAACCAACTAATTTGCAGAAATCCCTGCCAAGCACTCATATTAAATGCTTCATGCTTATTTTATGACCTCTGCTGCTCTTCTCCTTCCCGGGCCCTGAATCATATGATCATTAACATATTGCAAGGTCTGAAACTTTATTTTTTACATTCTTTAATTAATGCCTGTTTATAGAAGGCCATAGGACTTCAGATCCAGTTAATGAAACTTCGCTCCCCCAGGCCCCTGGAGCCCAATAGAGAGCTCTCTCCTCTGTTGTTTTAGTAGCTTTTTTCCAACTGTTTGTTTATACACACTTAATTGATCTCTTTAGTCCCAGAAGCATTCCAGAGACACAACCTGTTTTGAGGCAAGCTAAAGTTTCCCCCCTTCCTTTATAAAAGCCTTGAATGCCCAAGGTTATCAGTTTTAATTTGAAAGTTGAAGATTCAGCTTTATTTACACTGTCTAAAAGTAAAAACTGATACAGGCCCCGCAGTGTTTATTTTTACATTCATACATAGCAGAGGGGATCACAAGTGCATACTGTATATAATTATTTTGATGTAGAACTAAGTAATTACTAAATGCTGCTATGTCTTATTTTATGGCATTGAATAAATGCAGTCTTTATAACAAGTTGAAAATAAAAACAAATCAGGCTGCCAATGCATGAAATTTTCATGGCTCTTCAATTTACATTTTACATATTCCCTATGACAAGAATTTCTATTATGCTATTCCTTTTTTCTGCTATAATTAAATTAAAAAAGTAATTGGCTGGTGCTGCACACTGCAGCAATGTCTTAATCACATAGACAAACAGTTTTACAATAGCTTACACCATTTGCCACATGGGGCAATGACATTATTGTACCAGACTATAAACTCGAGACAGATATCACATACCGGTTTTCAACCACCATGTTGGCAAGGAGAGAACAGGAGGTTTATTCGGCACCCTAATTGGCACCTCGATGATGGAATCCCCAATTAAGTAAAAGTGGCTCAAGTCTGGCCATGCGGTTTTGGAGATTGCCAAAACGTGATGCTTACGCATCTGCACATACTGCTTATACTCTAGGTGCAGAATATATGTTGGAAGGGCCAAGAAATATATGAGTATGAGTTATAAATGCAGCAAGCATTATGAGTATTGGTGATGAGAAAAAAAATCATTATTTCAATATTTTCTGATGCAAAAAAATCTTAACCTTACCTGTGTATATATTCTATTCATGTTTATTAGTGTTGAGTTTATTAATATTTTTCTATTTATATTTATGGTGAATAGTGCATAATAGTTATGAAAGGTGGGGGGTCAGAGCCATGAACTCTCTGGTGCTTCTGTCCATTTCACTGAGAAGGGATTCATGAGAGGGGGATCTTAATTCTGGCCTTTCCAGTAACTCAAAGGGTAGCTTGAGTGAGTTGCTGTAACTCTCTCACTTTAGATTCCTCATCTATGAGAGATGAGTAATTTAGACTAGATTACCTCTAAGGTGCTATGCAGCTCTCACACGCTATGATTTTAAGCAAATTCAATCTTTTCTATAAAAAAGATCTGAGAACTCAAGCAACTGAAATAAAGTGCAGGTGCCTCAGATGGCAACAAGCATGCAAAGGGAACAGAAAGCTCAAAAATCTAATCTGGCATAGCAGGGTGGTAAAAAGAGTAAGATAAATAAACAATTCTAAAAGCACAACGGGACAACACAAGAGCAAGCAAGCATGTTGTATAGATCAGCTTTCTTTCTCTGTTGGTTTCGGTGAAGAAGCCCTGTTTAAAAAACATCTAAAGCTAAACATTTTAGGATGGTATCTTCCAGATTTTTGAGCTATCTATTTAATAATGATAACATTTGCTCCTTTACGGCAAGACACACCTTTTCTTCTGTTTATGAACTAGACACCGCAAGTAAAAAATTATCAGGAGAGATCTGTGAAACTATAAAACTAAGATGTTCTCTGCAACGCCTACACTTGATTACTTAAGCAGGGTTTGGAATCCTCATGTAGCTGAGACCTCTGAAAAACATTCAAGTGATCCATTTTGATAACATGTAAGCCTGTTTTCTAGAATGAAGTTGCATTTTCCAAAAACTACATGGTATTTTAGTGGAGTTTAGCAGCTAATTTGAAGCACTCTTTTATCGTTGTATTACTAATAATTTAAGAAGCCCCTTTCACAAGGAGATCCATGTAATAATAAACAAAAGTATACTGTGCCACATCCAGGAAGACACTGCACACCTCTAACCTCCCTTTTACAAGTCCCTCTCAAGTGGAAGGGAAGGATGGGGTATAACTGTGTATTTTAAAGTGGATAAAATATGTTAAGAAGTTTTTTCAGTACTCTTTATATGCATGTCACTTATAGAGAAGTACACAGTAGTATTTTCTAGATTTTGGAGAACCCCGCCCCTTCTTTCCCATGCAGCCCTCTCTCCACCAATTTCCTCTGTCTCAACTATCTGCCTTATGTAAAGCAAATTCAGCCATTCCTGGCAAGATGTTCGATAGCTGAAAGTCTTCAATCTTCACATAAATTGGGTGCAAATCAAATCTTATGATGGTATATTCAAGCTTTCAGGATCTCTGTTTGCCACCAGAAATGTCAGAGTTTAGTGCCTACTAAGCCATAGATTTATGAGGAAATGCTTGTAGATTGACAAGCAATTTTGTGACAAATGCATCTTCAGCGTTAGATTCACAGGAATGTTTAGGACATGCCTAAATGATTTAGTATTTCATACCTCTGCTCAAAAGAACAGTTCATATAAGTCAGTTCTATCTGAAGACTGTCAATCAAGCAGAAACTAAAAGTAATTTTAAAATATCATGATTCATTTATAAAAAAGTTTATCTCTAGAATTCAGGAGTGCACAGTTCCAAGCGATAGACTGATAACAGGCAAAGTTTGAAACGCTTTAATTGAAGCCAGGCAAATTGCTTTCTTATTTAGATATGAAATGCAGAGCATTTCTGATTACTTTTATTTATGAGCTGTCAATATTTGAACATATGCAAAGTTTGAATTGTTTCCCATTTGTCCCAGACTTTATAAAACATAATTCCTTTTCTTAATGTGCCACCCTTCAGGGCAAGGAGTTGCAATGAACACCTCCCAGTCACACAGAATTACAATGTTCTTTATCTTGCTCAGTACTGAAGAAGAAAAAAAAACTTCCAAAGGTTTGGAATCCTGAAACCTGTAAACAAAATCTGTGGAGCAGATAAAATTTTAAATGGCACAATGCAATTAAAGCTGAATTCAATTTGAGCACACCCTGTCCATCTGTCAGAGGGAAACAAAAGCCGAGGAGCTCCATTATTGCTGAATCCCTGCTCTTGTTAATTTGCTTGCTGAGAGATTTCAATTTCTAGGAAGTGCACAAATTAGTGTTCAGTCAGGGCTAGATCCTCAGTAAGTATAAGCAGATGGTGGAAATCAGCCCTAATCAAGTGGCCAAAGCCTTTTTTTTCTGTCTGATTAAAGCATTTTAATCCTTTCAGATTGTCTGCTTTTTTAGCAAATATTCACCATCCTTTATTTTCCTTATATTCCAAGATAGATTTAAATTTAGCCTATGCACATGAGAAGGATAGCAAGAAATATAGCTATCAGCTCTGAGTTACAAGCAGTGGCCAACTGGATTTGGAAATGCATTGAATGCCTTTCTTCTATTATATGTTAAATAATTGTTTGAATCATTATTAATTTATATGCTAATATAAATAAGGCATATTTAATCTCTTCTGGCAGAATTAAATTACTGAAGGAAAGACAAAGAGAACATTTTTTAGTTTTAAGATTAAAGCTGGCAAAAACAGAGGACTAACTAGAAAAAGTAACATGTACGTGCAAATCTCTCATCAGAGAAGAGAAAGAAAAAGGTGTTCTTTACATTAGTACAAACTAACAAATATGTTAAATTTTAGTGAAAGAATATGTTTAAATCACAAGAGCTAATAACTAAAAGTTGAAGTCTTTTGTGAATACTGAAAATAAAAATTAATTAGGACTAAAAAATTACATAACTGTTTTTAGAATATGAGACACACACTCAAAATGTAAAACTGCTATAATCAATATAAGTATGCTGAGTGTGGCTGTGTTAAAACTCACACTAACATTTATAAGTCAAGGAATATGTGGAGCAAACATTTAACACATTCAGAGAAGCAATGTAAATTGTGATTTAATTGTGTATTTAAACAGTTGCCAAAAACAAAGTTTTTCTGCCTCCAACATTTATTCAGGGTATATGACAAATAAAATGTTCTAGTTATACGAAAAACACCTGTGATATTAACTGGGGAGTAAATTTTTAAAGTGTATGAGCATATTTAAGGGTAAGTTCTTACTTACTATTTTGAAGCCTCTTTTAAATGCAGGCACACCAATAAGAAGTATATATGGGGAGTAAAAGAGCACCAGCTCAATATCAGAAAGTATTTTTGAGCAAGCTGAAACTCGAAGTCGAACATTTGTATGATTTCTAATATGCTGAATATTTGTAAAATTTCTGGTAGTGCTTTAACATCCTGTTTAGCAATATTCCATTTCACAACCAGATTCTTAACAAACACCCTCTCTAACAGTTTTAATTAAGTTTACAAGCATAAGTCAGTGTTCATGTATATTTTTATGTGTTTGCTTTAGCTAGGATAGTTACTAAAGAATTGGAGTTTTCATTTCTTTATCTGAACATTTTTAATTTATATTTACAAGTTTTAAACTGAAGTAGATCCTGTACTCCAAATCTGTATATGGTACCAGGTTCATGCACCTGCCCATGATTGTAAAAATTGTTACTACCATACAGAAGGATAAGTGATTCCTTACATATACAACTTACCCTTATATTTTGAAGTTTCTTCTTAAACTATTCTTAAAATTCTCATTCAAGTGTAAATCATCCAAAAAAAAAAAAAAAATCATCAAACCTACTAGAAATTCATTTCCTGGAGAGAGCTTTCAAGCTTTCCCACCATTTATAAAAACAAAATCAGTTCACAAAAGAAAAAGCAAGTTTGTACTTTTTTATCCCTCCCATCCATTCATTACCTAATAGTGTAATCTAATAGTGAAAAGCACTGCTCACCTCTCAACTCTCCTTAAAACTAGTCTTAAAGCACTGGATCCTGTTAGATTCTTAGACATTTTATAACTTACGCTTGTTTGTGCCTAGGACTGGGTACTTGACAACAAACCTCTATAAAACATAATTTGCCACCAAGCTGAGATTACAGCCTGTGCAGAAAGCATAGATAGACTTTTATATCCCCATTTTTTAAATATACTACTGTGAGCAGATATAGGAGAATGCACTCAAGAAGTTCATGTCCTTCACCCTCATTGTTTTACCACTGCCGCCACTCTAATTCTAGCCTCATGCCTCTCTCCTGGACAGTTTCATGACTTCCTATTTGGCCTCCCTACCTCTCATGAGATTCCCTTCCCTCAACAAAATAAGACTTCTTTGCCTACCATGTTTAGGCTCCTGATGTGATGGCCCTAGCCAATATTCAAGGCTACTCTTTCTTGACCCTCCAGCTAAATCTTATCACTCATTGACTACATGACATACCGTCTACTCTCCAATGCCCTGACTTTCCTCACAAAGTTCTCTCCATCTGGAATGCCACTGTAAATTAGCTCTAACTATCAAGGTACTACCCAAAGCTTATCTAAATTTCTACTAATTTCACAAACCCTTCTCCTCCATCACAACTTGGAATAGATGTCTCCTTATTCTTTGCTCCAATATCTTGTTTTGATTTTTCTGATATCTAGTTACAACATTCTGACTTGTATTATCCCAAATTATTTACATACGTATTTATATCTTCTCTTCCCTACCACATGGGAGTCTTTCTTATTTGTTGGTTGGTTGTTTTTATCTTCTCTGGGACAGAGTAAAGTATCTTCCATGTCATGGAGCTCCACTGCACAATACAGTAGGCACTAGTTGTATGTGTAAGTATCTAAATTAAAATAAAGTACACTTTAGCCCAGTCCGTGTGGCTTAGTGGTTGAACACTGACCCATGAACCAGGAGGTCATGGTTCAATTCCTGGTCAGGGCACGTACCCAGATTTTGGGCTCAATCCCCAGTAAGGGGTTTGCAGGAGGCAGTTGATCAATGACTTTCTCTCATCATTGAGCTTTCTCTTTCTCTCTCTCTTCCTCTCTCTAAAATCAATAAAAACATATTAAAAAATAAAAAACATTTTATTTTATTTTTACTTTTTAATATGTTTTTATTGATTTTTTTTTTTTTTTTTTTTTTGAGAGAGAGGAATGGAAACAGAGAGATAGAAACATCTACAAAAATTGAGCCTACAACCGGGCATGTGCCCTGAGTGGAATTCAAACCAGTAATCTCCTGGTGCATGGAACAATGTTGAATCCATTGAGCCACATCAGCCAGGCAATAAAATACGTTTTAAAATTCTGTTCCTCAATTGTACTTGCCACATTTCAAGTGCTCGATGATCACATATGTCCAGTGGCTACTGAACTAAACAGCACAGGCACAGAATATTTTACTCATCAGAGAAAGTTCTATCAGACAGCACCATTACATTGAGTTTAATTTAAATTTATATATGATTATCATCTAAGTACCATGAGAACAGGAAATAGAGAAGGAATCTCAAAGGCTACTTTTTTGATGGTTTGGAGGACCAGCTGATGCATACACTCAACTCTCTTCTCTGGGAGGTTTTGGTAAGCTGAGAGCATCTAATATTTGCTATCTCCATCATATTAAAAACCACCCCAACTAGGCCAGAACAATTTTCTGATACTTCATATATAATTGATAGTGGTTAAGGAAATTTATATGGCAACTGTTTTGCAGAAGCTTTAATTCACACTTTCAATATTTAAAAAGGCTGCTGTCACGGCTGGTAGGAATAAAATTAAACCCACCAGCTGTGGTTTGTTTTTTGAGGAAAACACATTACGTTTTATTTCTGCTTTGTCTGTCATCTTTGTAAATGTCAGAATACAGAATTGAAATGTACTGAATACCCTGGTTTATCATTAGAATCTTCTGAAAATGTTTGATTTTTTAATTAGGTGGATATTTTAGTAATTTTTAGTGCAGATTTTTGTTTCTTTTTATAGTGATACAAGGTGCATGGTTTTTATGTTTGCTCAGGAAAAGAAATGTGAGAATAAAATACATCTGAAACTTTGTGAATTTTATATTCTTTTCTTTGTGGCACTATTCATCAAAAGATGATCAAGGACAATTTTTAAAAGAGACATATTTTTCAATTCTTTCATTTATTAGAATTTTGAGGCTATTCCAAGAAATGTCATCCTAGATTATTTAAAGTTGACCAGGTGTTTAGCCATAAAGGTCAAGAGTATTTTGCTGAGAATTAGTAGTTTTCATGAGACATTCCAGAATCACTGCACTGAATTATAAAGTGTCCTTTTGATCTGTGACATTGATGTTACACACTGGGATAATAGAACTTACTTGTCACAAAATTCACCTCGAGTGTAGAGAATATACTCTGACAATTTAATGTTTTTCCATTACTTTCAAGTAGGAATAATTGTATTCTACTTTTTAAAATGTTTTTGACTCATAAGCAGTCAGCCATTGGTAATTACCCTAAGTACAAAGACAACTATCAAAACTTTGGCATTACCTATTACATATCAGCACTTAATGTCATTCTAATCAAAATAAAATCATTTAAATCTAAAGAGCATTACTTATTATAAAGAATTTTCTGATCAGATTTCTCCATGCTCACCTTTATCTCACAACATTATTAACTACTCTTGGTCTACTTGCCTCCAAATATTTCCTTTAGTAACCCACCAGCTTGTCCTAAGCATAATATCTCCACAGAGAATGTTTATTTGAATTAGATACAAAGAAGATGGAATCCTTCTAAATGTCATGACCTTTTCCTTAACATATCACAACTAGTTAATTCCTATGACCAATTGATTATGAATCTAAAAATCATAAAGTAGACACACATTTGCACTGTGGTATAGGAAATAAGAAGAAAACACCATCATGGGCTCCCAGGACACAAGGGAAGTGAAGGGTGGCAGATGACAATGCCAGGGCAGAGCTGGGTTCCAGCCATGAGTTGCAGGAAGGCACAAGAGGAGAATTTCTGGCACTGGGCACTTTTGCCTAAGGCAGTCCCTGCTTTTGCTGAACAAAATGAGCAAGTGAAATCAGTACTCTTATATCAGTACACATAATATTTATGTTAAATTAACAATTGTCTATTAAAATGCTAAGTTTATATCCAAATACAATGGCACAAAAACACTCCAATAAAACTATTTGCTAATATATTTATAGTTCAGAACAGTAGCTTCAGTAAGATTAAAATAAATAATGGAAACTCGTGTTTGCCAGTTCATTCGCACTTTCAGCACCCTTGTCATTGTATAATGCTCTGCCAGTATTTATCACAGATTGCAAAAAGGAAAAAAAAATCCCTGAATATGTAAAAATAGCAGCTGTTATTTGCCATTAACAATTGGGAAACTTCATAAATCTTTACCAACTCATGGATAAAACAGAAGTGTGTGTCTTTAAGACTAATCAAAGTAATTCTTTTTCTGTCTTAAAGCCAAAAAATAATTTATGTTTCTGTTTTAAGCTGCTATTCCTTTTGTTTATAAATATTTCTAGAAATTTGAACCTAATAGTGTACCTTTGGTCACTACATCACATAGATGCTAATAGCAACATTTGGTGATTAACTTCCTAAAAATCATCAGATAAAACAAAAAATATTTTAAAAAAATAATCCACATCTCAATTTTTTCTCCTATTCAAATAAGTTGGCAGTATCTTCAATTCAAATTTCAAATGGTTCTTGGATATATCATGTTTTCTATGTCTCAAGTGACACGGTCTGGGTAGAGTAAGCCTAAAAATCCTTCTAATTTCTAACCTTGGTGTCGCAGTTGCTTTTCTTGTATGAATATCATCCCCATCAAATAATGTTGCCAGAGTAATTTATTCACTCTAAAAACAAAACTCTAATCAGAGCTTAATACCATGACTCATACACCTTTCACCATCTGACCATTTCTGTATCTCTACCACATCTGGCCTTGGACCAAGGGGCCCACCACACCAACCTACAACAAGCAGAGCTCAAATCACTCTCTCTTATATTTCTATATCCTTGAAATGTTTTTCTCACTGCCTTCCCAGATATCTCAGATTTTTCAGGAATTAATTCTAATTCTATTTTATTTTTGTAATCCCTCGTTAATGTGCTGCTTCTACAAAGTCTCCTCCAAGAGATTTTTCTGTTGTTATTATACCATAAACCTGTTTCTGTGACCTCAGCTTTCATTACTGACCAGAATTACCCATTTTATGGTTTCCCTTGATTAAATTAAACATCTGTCTGCAAAATTTCTGCTATACTTTTGCTATGGTCAAAACCCTAAACAAATTTTCCAGCAGTTTGCAAAGAATTTTCATTATTTTTATAAACACAAAGTAATCAGAAGAGAAATAGAAGCATCTTTGGAGGCACTAATGTAATCTGTTTGAATCCTTCACAGAGGTGATTTTAACATAACATCATAAGATATAAAATATCATGTTTCCTATTCTGTCAAGGTCGTTTGGTCACTGATTTCAAAGGAGTCAATGTTCTGGAGCAGTTTGACAGCCTGCTTGTATGTCTTAAGCAAGGGTTAGTCAATACAGTGGGAAGAATCATTAGTTATTCAAGGTAAAACTTTCAAAAAACGCGACTAAGACACTTTGACCTTCTCTGAATCAGGAAATGCTCTGTGCATCTTTATGCTCTTTTAAATATAATTTGTCTAAACTGTCTAAAGTAAATCAAAAACTATCACTCAACCCTCTTAGTAAAAAGGGTAAATTTTAATTGCAGAACTTAAAACCTCACAATTAAAAGCTGTGCTGCTACTTAAAGCCAGCACAAACACAGGAGGGAAGGCTAATGAATACAAATTAGATTTCTTAACATATTTATAATTCTGATGGATACTCTAAAGCATAGACCGTTTATGTGCTTTAAATGTTTTCATAAGGGAAGAATAAATTGGATGATTGTTACACTTTTATGAAGTTTTATCATTTATGTTCCTAAGTAATTAATAACTATATGACTATCAAAATCTCTCATCTGATCAGATATTTAGCACACACCTCATACAGAAAACAAACATGAAAAAGAAAAAAAATTCTTTCTCCTAAAAAATATATTTAGAATCTTATCAACTTGTGCACTTTTGAAGTTAAATTTAAAATTACACCACTAATTAATAAACAAAACTCAAAAAAGTCTATCCAATATATAAGAAAAAAATATGAAGGAAAAAATGAATGTTGTTACTGTTAAACATATAGTAGCATCAATTTCCTATTCCTTCCAAAGATGTTTTGCCTTCTACATGGGACATAGTCTTATTTAATAACAACTTTATAACAAAATATGTGTGCTCAAACGACAATTCTTCATTATCCAAACTACTGGGACATATAAGCAAGCATAAAGATATAGCAGGGAGGAAGTATATAGAGGTATTATAAAAAAATATTAATTAGTATGCAGATCCTAATGTCAAAAAGGCCTAAAGAGAAAAAGGCAGATTACTCACCTGCATCTTGAATGCTTAGCCCCTAGAGTTCAGAACTCTCAGAGAAACAGGCTGAGGAAGGAGTAGTAAGAAGTAAGCTGTCTTCTAGTATTCAAGGAGGCCATGGTAGAGAATACTGTGTGTGTGGGGGGGGGGGGGTGGGTAAAGTTACTGTCAGAGAAAAATAACTCACAGAAGTGTTGGAAGGGGAAGCTGATTTAAAGACCAACTTTGCCGATTCCACAATTTTCCAGAGGTTAACAATAGTTAATATAATAACAACCAACACTTACTGCGAGTTTTTTGAATGCTAGGAACTATGTGAAATACTTTGGTTATGTTATTTAACATTCACAAAAACATTATCACTTAGAAAGAATTAATCAGCTTACACCGAAGAGAGAGGTTCAATGGCATGGAAAAGGCCAAGATTTGAACTCAAGTTTATCTAATGCCCAAAGCAGTGTCCTTTCTATCACACTACACTTTACAATAAAAGGAGAGTCCATTCAAGGGAATATTTTTATCATATGTTTCATCAATGTGTAAACTTTAATAGAAAATAATGCAATTTAGAATAGGGAGCACCTACGAAAAAAATCTCTAAATTTACAGAAAATTTTGTTTCACATGGATTGTTTAGGAAATAAGTTCATTTCCCCAAGATTTCATTAATTGAGGTATAAGTTCTAAAAGCACTGACAAGATATAGTGAACTCAGGTGACTTTTTTTTTTAAAGAATATGTCTTTATTGATTTCAGAGAGAGGAAGGGAGAGGGAGAGAGAGAGAGAGAGAGAGAGAGAAACATCAACGATGAGAGAGTCCTCCTGTACACTTCCTACTGGGGATCAAGCCCAATGTGCCCTGACTGGGAATCAAATCTTGATCTCCTGGATCATAGGTCGATGCTCAACCACTGAGCCACGCCAGTTGGGCTGAACTCAGGTGACTTTTCAAATTCTGCATAGAAAGAGAAAATACTATGAATTTGCCTGTAGAAATGGTAGAGAAAAGATAAATTGATTGCTTTAATCTTTTAGCTCAATCATAACTAAAGGCTCATTTGGTTTCAACTTCATTATTTTCAACAAAATTCACTACATTACAGTTACTCATGGAGTACAAAGTGCCATAAATAATTTAAATTAAACTACACTTGTCAAAATAAATGAACAAGTAGGTTTTATGATGCACTACATTTTATGATGCCCTTAATTCTTTAATTTGTGTGTTTTGCTTAGTTGCTAATTCTGAAAATACTGTAATCTGCAAAGGCTTCTGTACTCATTAGTATAGATTCCGCATGTCCCAGCTCACCAGGAAAATCAGTATGGAGAGGATTCTACTGAACAAGGATGTTTTTTCAGTAATATCCTATGAACATTTCATAAATATTTGTTTGAAGGACACAGAAGAAATAGTTCACCTCTCTTCCATACAAACTCATCAATTATTCCTATCCCTGTATATTTATAGGGATAGGGATATATCTATATTTATGTTTATGTCTACATCTATATCTATCTATAAGCATATCTACAGGGACCTATGCTCAGTAACTGTTCTTAACTAAACTACCTGATTGCCAAGTAAAAGAGGTTCTTAAAGTAGTTTATGAATTTATTGCCACTATAATTAATATATCAAAATTTACATTACACATTTCTTTGATACTGTATTGCATATATACAAAAAAAAATTTCTTCAAGACTGATACTAGAACTCTCCAACAAGATCTATGCAGAATTATCACAGGGTAAAACATTAAAATAATTAAAAATAATTTCCTGAAATACTAAAATGCATAATGAATACTGTACCAAAGAAGACAATAACAGAAAAGCTACATATGTCTATTATATATTATAGATTAAATATAAAAAACAAGTTCTTATGCAATAAAATATTTCTTGAAATTAGTGCAATTCCCAAAGACTAGATAGGATCCATCTATGTTTTTTCCATCACAATTTACGGACTAAAAGAAAATAAAGCTCTCAGCTGCATTAACTCCTCAAACCACAAGTTTACCACTTAATTGTTGAACTTCTGAAGTCTTCAAGAGTATCTCACTTAACATCAAGAAACTACAGAGAAACTCTTTGAAAAATCATTGAATGTACTTAGATTTGGGGTTAATCATGCCAGCTGTATCCCCCTCATGCTATCCCTTTGCTGTTTTACCTGCCATCTATTTTACCTGCTGCAGAAACCAAGTAATGTGATGGCAACTGAAGCACCCTTTGGCATAATCCCCTATTACTATAGGGTTATAATATCTTCATGTGAAGATCAAATAAGTTAATATTTCTTTTAAATATTTTTAAATGTCTGTATATAAGCTGTTAAAAAGTACAGTGTCTAAAAATTGATTCTTTTATTACGTATTGATCTTAAGTGTTTATAAGTTGAAGCAGAATGACCTGAACAACGTTCCCCTCTATCTCTCCTCATTCTCTGCAAGTTTACAGATTGTTTTCCTTTCACGTATCTGCAACCTTTAAAAAACTGACTTACAAATTAAACTGGCCTACAACTACTTAAAACGGTGCTCCCAGTACTAATTTTAAGGACTGTAGTGGCCTTTCATATATTTTCTTTTTACTCTGGATTTATGATTTATTGATAGATTTTACAGTCGATTAAACTCAAGGAATATGTACTTAAATATTAGGCATAGGGCTCTAACTTTGTATGCACTATAGTAAAAAATGAGTGTTTCCACTCTTAAGGAAATGGGTTGAACACTCTTACAGAATATATGAGCATAGTACATTCTGATATTAAATTTTCAGTTCTGTTTGTTGCTTTTCTTTAAAATCTTAGAGCTATCCAATAATTTTGCAAATTCACTGCTGTTCAGAGTCTATCTAATCAACTTCTCTTAAAAGAAGTGCGTTCTTCTTACCTGATTACTTTAAATCAAAGACATTACCTTCATTCCCAAGTTCTGTACTGTGATCAATAGTAGAGGGCTGGTCAATGGTAGTTAGAGATCATAAAAATGGTGTCAACATATACATATATTAAAATAAATTAGATAACAGTCTCTTGAAGTCCAGTTCCAACTGACTCAGACATTTAATATGCATTTCTTATTTGTGTGAATTTTATATATTATTGTAGAGTAACCAATCAAATATATGCTATCATTTAACTTGGGATTTCTCTCAATACTAAGAGGTTAAAGTCATGGGCCACAAAAATGGAAGACACCTGGAAAATATTTATTCCCACCATCATGACCAAATTTATAACTTAGAGATCTACATCATCTGAATCACCATTGGGTTATTAACCAATGAAGTCACACTAGGGTTCTTTAATGAAGTCACACTAGGGTGCTTTAATCATGATACCCCTTACATGCAAAATAACAGCACAGTCAAGCAGTCTAAAATTGTTCATCTGTCCCAAGCCCACTTCTCTGTTTATAATTGACTACCGTTTATAGAGCACCTACCAAAGATCAGACATTTTACCCACAATCATTATGTCATTTAATATCACATATTTCTACAAGGGAAATACTAGCTTATACCTAAGAACAAGAAACAGAAGACAGACACTATGAGTTGAGTTACTTGCCTAAGGTCTTATCATGTGATCAAGCTAGTTATCAACCTGTGTGTACCAGACCCAAAAACACTCAAAGTGCAGTCTCATAATTCTCCTGACATCCAGACCTATGTTCCCATTTCCACCACGTATCTTCTCATCTCTCCATCAATGAAGTTTCCTTTCTTCATTCTAAAGGAGAATTCACCCCTCCTCCACCTCAAAGTCAGCACAACTAGGAAAGGAAAGCAACCATACCATGGAACCTCTCTCAGAGCAAAACTTAATATGATTTCACTTGACTAGTTCTAGTCCAAGCCATCTAGCAGACTGGTGATGTGCCAGAGTACCCAGGTGGGCTAAAATATACAACACTCTGAAGTACAAGTTCTCTGTGGTTCATCTTATCCATATTTAAATGGATAGCACTTTCCTAACCATAATATAAAATAACGTAAATTTATAATGTTTAGAGTTAGAAAAAACATAAGGGACTATCTATCTCAATGATTTCATTTTACAGATCAAGATACATGAAACCTAAATAGACAAAGATATTTATCCAAAGGAGTATGGCAAGTTGGGGACAAAAGAAAGGCTTGAATTCAGACTTTAAGCCCACAGCCAGGAACTCTCTGTATCGTGTTGATTGTATTCTTATAATAATTTTTTGAGGGCAAAGGATAAGATTAATGCAAGTGGTAAAATAAATGGATTATGAATCTGTCAACAAATGAACTGACCGTGGCCTTATCTGCTAGGAGAAAAATCAACTAGATGGACTGAATATATACCTAAAAACTTCCCATTAGTTCTCCAAGAAACTAGGAAATCTAGATTCTCCAAATTAGCAGGAAAAAAACAAAAGACACTTAGGGAATGAAACTTCCTGATTGTTGCCACAACTTTGTACAACTTTATACATTACACATTTTGCTTAGCTACACAACCAACCAAAACTGTAGGAATTTAATAAGTATAAGTTGCTGCCATCAATTCACGTACTATAGATTATATTATATTAATTACATTATAAAATATATTTGATTCTTCCTTTACATAATTCGCTAATACCATGCACGAGATTTATATAATGATACAATATTTGAAAATAAGAAATTAAGTATCTTACAAAACAGTTAAAAATGGAATTCTATTAATAACTGTGGTAAAAACCTGGCATTAAATAAGTTGCATATAATTCAATACAAGAAAAATTTTAAAACATTAAAGGACTGAAATTAGATTGTAATGGACTCTTTGGATTAAATCAATGCAATTAAGAATATGATGAAGTATCCAGTTATCTGTTTTCTGAGCCTTTGAAAAGTGGAAATATTAATGGAACTGTACAAGAAATTAATGCTGACTAGATTAATTGCCATAGCAATTGTCATATTATAAATATGGTATTTGTGACAATTTATGCATCAGTATAATGCATGGGTTGTCACATTACTTGAACAAATCTTTAGAAAGATCATCAAACATTTCTTTCTCTTTAGCATTATTACAAATTTAGAACATTTTAGAGAAGAAGTGTGAACTTCTGTACTGACATGGTATATGTTTTTAAAAGTTTACCAGCACTTCAACTAATAAGATGGGAGAAATTAAGCAGTAAAAATGCAACCTGAAGAAACCTCAACAGGAATGTAAACTAAATGGGTGGGGAGGTCTGTAGGTGTCAATCATGAACAAAATGCAACTGTCAAGCTTGCTTTGCTAACAAACTGTCACATCAACAATATGGAGTTAATGACTACAAATTAACTGTATACCAGATGCTTGACACTTTGTTATGACACTTAGCAAGCTAGTTGACATTTGGGGATCAAAGCTTCTTTAATTACACTTTGTATAACATGTGCAACCTTTATGCTAATGTCCAAATATTCCTTGGAGCAAGACTGTCCAAGTAAAAACAACCACAGACTGTTTTCTAGGTGTGGCTTTGAAAGTATTCATGTGGCTTTAAAAAGAAAAAAAAGTGGGAAGTCACTGAGCGAGAGCCAGGCTTCGATGCACAATGTTATTCAGTATTAGCATTGCCTAAAATAACACTGTTTCTTAACTTGGTGAACTGGCGAAGCACTTTTCTCACATATAGACATAGTCTGTGAAATAACACATTTTCAAACAAGGTGGTAATAGCATTTATAGCCATTTATAAAAGGAAAGACAACTAGGCATATCAGATTTTAAAATAACTGTAAAAGGTATTAAAGAGTGTGAGTAATAAAAAAACACTAACTGCCTTCGGAACACTGACTCGAGTGATTTTTCAAGTCCTTTTTAAGAAAATGGTTTGATATTTTCCCCAAGTGAATAAATCTCAATAAATGATATAAGCAAAATTTCACACCACAGGTGTAATACTGAATGCTACACTTGCATAATCATGAATTACAGGTTATGTCAACATAAGAAAGGGTTAACTTTTTTATCAGGTTTAAAAATAAGTTCAGAGCAACCAAAAATATTGTCATGAAATTAACAAAATTTAGAAAATAGCTAATAAATCAAGGAGAAAAATATGTCAATAAAATATGTACATGTCTGGATTAATAAATTAATGATGTAACAACATGAATACTCTCAAGGCTTTCTTTGTACAAGGGATTGAAATTGTTAAGTAATATTCTTATAAGATTCAGTGGCATTTGACCCTCCATCCCCCTTTTGCCTGAATTGAACTTTCAGGGCAAAAGAAAATTAGTAATATGTGAAGAGTAGTAAAGGTGGGGAGAGGGAAATATATAATACTAAAATTGGAAAGAACATTGAGGGTCAGCTAGTCCAACCGTTTTCACTTTGTAGACAGAACAAACCATGGCTCAGATAGGTGAAGCTGCCCAAATGATAGCGCTGTGGACAGACTCTGTCCTAGATGCCAGTGTTGTAAACTGTGTAAGGGTGCTGTTTCCAGCACAGCACCCTGGCTCTCTTTGCACTGGTACAGCTCTAACACACTGAACTGTCTAAAAGGTAATGTAATCCTGTGGGCTGGTGAGCCAGTCCTTGAATACTTAGTGAGCGCTTATAAAACGGCAAGCACTGGCCCGGGACAGTGTGGCTCAGTTGGTTGAGCGTTGTCCACACACCAAAAGATCATGGTTTGATTCTGGGTCAGGGCACATGTGTGGTTTTCAGGCTTGATTTCCCAGTAGGGGGCGTGCAGGAGGCAGCCCATTGGTGATGTTTCTCTTTCATCGCTGTTTCTATCTCCCTCTTTCTTCCTCTCTCTCTAGTATCAATAAATAATAAATAAGTAAAATATAACGGGGAGCACTCCTCTAGGAGCTAGGCATGCACTGGACAATACAGGGGCACTAGTGACATGAGTCACTACTGAGCACTTGAAATGAGGTTCATCTACTGACATAGGCTATAAGTGTATAAAAAAGAATGTAAAATACCTCATTAATAATGTTTGTATGTTGACTCTATGTTGAAATATTTTAATATTGATAAAATGAAATATTAAAATGAATTATACTTGTTTCTTTTACATTTTTAAAAAATATGACTATAAGAAAATTTAAATTACATTCATGGTTCACATCATATTTCTATCGGACAGCGTTGAACTAGTCCAAGAGAGTCATCCCCTCAAGGAACTGGAAAGTTTGCAGATAAGAAATAAGTAAATGAGATAAGCAAAGACTATAATGAAGATAAAACAGGAGGGCTTGACAGAGAGTGATTGGGTGTGAGTGGGCTTTAAGTTGAGTTGTCTCTGACGGCCACTCTGAGGAGTGGAGACTATTCGAATAGAGACTTAAATAAAGAAAAAGACACTGACAGGTCTGAGCTTGAGAGAAGGTTACCATGGAGGAATCCAGGCTGTGAGTGAGGTCGGAGGAGACAAGGGGCACATCTGTCTCAGTGCAACGTCCGACAGTCCCAGTAAGAAGTCGCCAGTTCGGGCTGTAGCGGAAAGTTGCCGCAGGGTCCTGATCATCACGATCTGCAGTTTTGCGGGCATCACTACTGCCCTCCTCGAGCTTCTGCCGTGTCCTGCCTCTTACAGGTCCACTGCTTCCTCCTCGGTCATCCTGTCTCTCCCCTCACAGCTACAGTTCATGCTCCAGATTTGGAACATTAACTAATACTCACATTAAATTTCCAAATGCAATGCTCTTACATTCCCATTAACAAAACAGTCAAAGTAAATAAATAAAATGTGTGTGTTGAAAGTGGATTCCCCGTTGAGGTTTGGACAATAAAGAAACCGCCTTTCAAAGTAGATGTCACCGTGTCTCTTTTAACCTATATACTAAGCTCTGAAAGGGTATTTTCATTTTAGTTTCTCAGTCTAGTTTCCTAAGTACATATTCTCCAGTTTTGAAACTCCCAGGAAGGAAGGTGTACCCATTGGGATCTTGGCACAAAACCTGGTCCACTCAGTTACTGCTGCAACTAAGGAGACTCACAAGACTTAAGGGGTATTTCAAAAAGCATCAGCAGAATTAAAGTAAGTAAATAAGGGAGAGTGTGGTCCCCTGGGACTGCCAGGTGTGGGGGACCAAGAAGGTCAAGGAGGTGGAACAGTTACTGCAACCGGAGAATAGCTGAAGCTATAGGACAAGGCTGCCTGACAAGAATTGTGGATTTTGGAGGAGCGATGGAGCCACCCATCAGTAAGGTGACAGCAGGAAGGAAACAAGGGAAATAAATGCCCTCACTCCACTCTCTGCTCCTGATCTCCAGATGGCACTTATGTTTGTGAACCGATCTAGAAGCCAGAGAACAAGAGAGGCTGATAAGACAGTCCATAAAAGTTCAGCTTCCAGGGCACAGAGCCAAGTGGCCAAGGGTGTAGTGTGGCTCTGGAGGGGCACATGGAAAATGTCCATCACAGGACTTAAGAGAGTACCATGGGACCCTCTCTCCTGTCATTTTATGTGGTCCTGGCCTGGGACTGGCAGCCTTTAGCTAAAAGCCTTTTCCATGGTCATAGGTATCACTGGATACTTCTCTATGGGATGGAAGAAAGCATTAAGGACCAGCCTTTTCTCCATACCCTTCTCTCTTTCCACCAGCAGAGATAGCAAGAATGAGGAATTCCCTTCTCCACTAGGGACAGAATGAGAGCAACCTGGGGAGGGTCAAGGTTCTGTTTCATCGTGCATTTAACAAATATTAATTGATTCCTTGCAAAGGAGTGAAAAAATAAAGTCCCCGTTCAAAAGAATTTACATAGGAATGAAGAGAAAAGAAAACTGAGAAAACAAATACAATAATTTCAGATATACTGTCTAGGGCTGAAGCAGCAGTAACACACGGTAATGTGATAAAGGGAGCCTGGAGTGGGAAGGCGTGGGCAACATTGGTTAGGGTGGCCCAGAAACGGCTCAGTTTCATTGAACTGACGCCTAGTGATGAGTGTGACTGGAGCTGATCACAGGAAGGCATAAGGGGGCAGCAGAACCAAGTACCAAGAAGGCCGGAGGATCTACAGCACCGTCACAGGGGTACGTAGGCCTGCCAAGGGACCGCAGGGGGCCTCAGACCATGCCCTTATCCTAATATCCACTCATTTAAATGCCAGTCATTTACAATCAAGTAACATACAGTTATGTTATGTACAGTAATAAACAGTAACATACACATTGTAATCTAGAAAGAGCACGAGAAATGTTCTTTTGTACTAGACCATTTTCTTGTATGTATTAGATCACTTTCTAGTACAAATGTTCGTTTGTACTAGATCACTTTTCTCTATGAGAAAAGTATAGGATCATCAATTGTTTGCCAAAAACTGTTCTTCAGGTGTGTCAAGGGCAACTATATACAAATGGAACAACCAAAAGAAAGAACAATATGGGAAAGAGAAATTTCTTTCCAGTTTCCTTTCTAATGATCTCATCAAACCATCAATCATGCCTCAAATGAAATAACCCAAGGCAGAAGCCTTGCTAACTTAATCCTAGAGTCCTAGACCATAACACAGGTGCATAAGATCATGATAGTTGATAAATGTACTTCAAAGTGCAAATATGTCTGTTCACAAAGACATTATTTCATCTACAATCATGCTTTTCTTGCACTGGCCACTTTGCAGTTTCTAAATGCTATCAATTTTTAAATTATCAAAATTCATTGTGAAATGAAACATATCTTTTTTTCTGGACCTCTTTCTCATGGAATTCTTATATTTAAAAAAAGTACATGATGAAGATTATGAAATTATATGTTTATTACAAAAAATCTTCCTCCTTCCTCTACTACTATTCTCTACTCCCATCCATGACCCCAATATTATACATAGTTTTCCACTCCTTTTGGGTAATGAAGCCCTTCTGTGTCCTTCAGGTCCCCACTTTGTAAATTAAGGGAAGTTGAGAGATGAGACTGAAATCTCTCCTAAGCTTGCTTATTCTGAGATTTTAAATATCAAATAGCCTATTTATTTTTAATTTTTTTCTAATTATGCTGCATTCTATTTCTTGCACAAAAGCCAGTCTTCAATTTCTTGTTGACATGTTCTTATAAGGTGGGAATGGTTAGGCATCTTTTTTTCCAGATGTTTGCCCTTAGTTAATAAAAGCATCACTCCACTTTTATAGGTTACAATAATACACAATTTTTGTTTTTGTTTTTCTGTCCAACCATCACCCTGTGGTTTAAAGCATTTAAGATTTCGATCTCTTTACCATACTCTTTAATCAAGCCCTTTTGGTAGCTATCAAACAAGTGGAATATCATCATCTTCCTTGTCTTTCCCTTAAAATATACACCAACAAAATTACAAACATACACACACATTTTAATAATAACCAACCCTAAGTATGTTTAGGATTACTTTAGCATTATTTATTTAAATATTTTATATTAAATTAACCAACACTATAAATGGAAAAGAAATAGAACTTCTATATTTGTAGTGAACACAGCTACCCACAAAAGATCAAAATTGCATCTTGCAGAATGTTCAATGGATTAATATTATTATTACAATTACCTGTAAAACATAAGAAGTAAAATGTAGTATGCCTTTATTTCTTTTAAGCCCTTGCTAATGGATTTCTTAAATTAGGAGAAAGGGCACTTATTTGTACTTGGTGCTGTGCTCTCAGAAAACATAACTATCTTGTTATAGCCAACATATTGTTTCCAAAAAGTTGCGATGAATGTGGAAAAGCATTTACAGATGAAAACTTTCCTTGATTAGGGTTCATGTTCCTAATATAAGGATTTCTAAAGACAGCTCTATTTTAGTTATGTAAAGCATGTAAAAAAGTGGCATATGCTCAATCAAAACTGAATTTGAAATTAACCTGTCACTTTAGACACCACAATTTAAAAGGAAGTTTAGGATTAATTAAGGAAGGTTAGACGTTTTCAAAGTCTCCACACTGGAATTTAGTGGCTAATAGTCTACTAAGGCTTTATGTAGTTTCAAGGGAAAGAGAGAGAGAATTAAAGGAAAACAGATAAAGATCACACCATAATTTAAAACAATGTGCATAAAGAACAAAGACTAATTAATATATATTTAAATTTATAGTTTAAACTTCTAAAAATCTACAGAAAATGTATCTTTGGGGATTATATCCTGCACCATAACAAAGTACTTTCACCAAAGTTTGACATGTCTTGAGTCATAATTTTCTGCAAAACTGAGCATAATTAACAGTGCTTATAAATTAAAAAATAGAATATTCAAGAAATTATTACTTTTTCTTATTTAGTACACAAGCATAATAAACAAAAACACTGCTTGCCTTAAAATCCCCTTTTTTGCAAGCTATAAGACAGCAAAATTACTCAATCCCATGTTTCCCATTAAAAAAACAGTAATCAAAGTTATTCTACTTATTAAGATAAAAAAAAAGGGGGTCAATGTGTTCAAATCAGAAATTAAAAGGGTTTCATCTCTTGCTAAACCTCTGATTTCTAGCACAAAGTAATACTAAAACATAACAATGGAACTTTCTAGGGAGGGAGCTATGAAATGAAAGGCCTCATAAAAACATGATTAACTTATTTAAACTTTTTCACTGATGCACTGAGAAATACATTTTCTTTTATTTCAGTATTATAATCAAAATCACCATAGAATGAAAAACTCTCGAATGTTAAGCCTGTATCTAGAATATGGAACAGCTGCAGAAGCCATCTACATATTATATTGCAGACAGCTAAAGGTAGCATTAAACGTAGAGCTATAAGAAAGCAACAGAAAATGAAATTTATTTGTATCTTGATTGCTTAAAAAAGGCATTCAAGCCAAGTAAACAAAAACTTGAAATAAAAACGCAATGCTTGCTATGCCAACACAGTTATAAGATGTACACTGTGCAAGTCATATGAAAGTGTTTCAAGCTGGTCAAGAAATACAGGTTAAATGACAATAGTTTAAAAAGTTACTAGTCTGGAGGCTTATGCTATCTGTCCCAAAATGGTGCTCAATTATTGAAATACATTCCCCCTACTCAAAATAGAAGACTAATTATTTATCAGAAATTATAATAAAAACTTGCCAAAATCTGCTGTGTCAATCCTACTACTTCATTGGACGCCAAGGTGAAGCACCTCATTAATTTCTTTCCATGTGAATAGCTCAAAATTCCTTGAACCTGTTGCCACAGGCCATGAAATAGAAGTAATAAAACAACATTATTCTAAGAAAATATAATAATAAGGAATTTAAGTTTCTAAAAGTCTCTCAGAGAAATTATTACCCAGTATGGAATCATGGATACAGAGGGTCTTCAATAAAGAGTTGTTATTTACTGTCTACAGGGAGCCAAGAATTAAGCTCCATACATTAAGTCATTAAATTTTATCTGCATAGTAACCATGAACATTGTATATTGTTATTACTATTATTATTATTATTAAGATGAGTCAGCTGGGACTCAGAAAAGTATATCTAAGATCAAATAATTACTCAGAAAATGAAGGAATAAGATGATACAACCCATTTCCTATAACAAATTGACATGGAAAAAAGAAAGAAATTTTTTCTTAATACTCTAGACAATCAATAGCTAAATGTTACATAAGCAACAGAAACATGCTAACTTTTGAGAAGCAGAAACTCTGGTCACATTAGAGTAATGTGCCTCCAGCATGTGGCAAAGGGCTCAGTGAGGCCTTTGGAAACAAAGGAGAAATGAATGAGTGACTGAGAGGGTGAGTTGGTGATGGGGGGAGACCAGGAAGGTGAAAGGGAGGGAGAGGAGCATAAAGGGAGAGAGAGAGAAAGGGAGGGAGGGAGTAGGGAAGAAATCGTTGTGCAAGCTGGCCATGGAAGACTTGATTTTTATTTAGCCTCTTCTAGATCTGCAGCTAGAGTTCAACTTTCAGCTAAACTATGATTTTCCATTTGGTTTCTTTTAGCAATTTTAAAAGATAACTCTAAGTCACTAGGGTATTATTTCAATTACTGCTTCATCAAAAGAGTTAATATAATTCCTTACTTACTCCCAGGGAGTAGTTTACACATTGGGAGTTTGCCCTAAAATGCATGTGTGTTTTCATATCACAAAGTCAATAAAGTAGCTCTGTTCAAAAACATTCATTTCCTTGAGCCATTTAAAAATGAAGATATCACTATTTTATACATTGATAAACATGGGACTTTTAATACTGCTGCTTAAAATTTGTTTTAATAATTGAAGGAAAACATACTGTGAAATTCAAAGAGTATTCCAAATAAGCCTTAAATTAAGGAGACTCATAGGAGGAAGAAATGGAAACTGCATCACTGATTGGCTTGGGAGGTAAGAGAGCTTTTAATTTATTAATTTTCGTATCTTATCCAAATTAATGGATTAAAGGTTAAAAAATATTTTAAATAAAACAATAAAAAGATGCCTTTAAATGTTACTAACTATGTGCTTCACATTTAGTTTGTTCTTTTATTTACTAATGTAGTCTTCACATTTTGTTTAAGAAGAAACATATTTTATAAAGAGAAAACAATTGCACAGATGAAAATTTTGTATTATTTAATTCACTTCCTTATCCAAGCTATTCAATATGTCACTGTTTTTCACAAGTTAATAAAGAAATAAATCACGTATCATACATTCATCTATTTAAAGTGTGTTATTCAATGGTTTTAATATGTTTACAGAGTTGTGAGGCATCACCACAATCTAATTTTAGAAAATGCGTATCCCCCTAAAAGAAACCCCATGCCCATTAGCAATCACTCTTCACCCTGCCCCACAGCCGTAGGCAATCACTAATCCACTTTAGGTCACGGTAATTTTGCCTATTCTTGTCAATTTCTATAAATAGAATCACACAGAATGTGGTCTTTTGTGACTGGCTTCTTTCACTTAGCATAAAGTTTTCAAGCTTCATCCATGATGTAGCATGTATCTGCACTGCATTTCCTATTAATACTGAATAATATTCCATTATATGGACATACCACTTTTATTTATCTAGTTATCAGTTGATGGACATTCGGGTTTTTTCTTTGTTTGAGCTATTATGAATAACATTGTTATAAAAACTTGTGTGAACACACATTTGTTCAATATATATCTGATTGGCACCTATAACAAAGGCAACTAGTCTTTATGTTTCGAGAATATTATTATGCACTGTAATACTTGACCTCTGGGAAACAGCTGATATATGGAAAAGCTTCCTGAAGCCCCCAGTCTGGCATCTGATAACAGCACAAACAGCTGTATCCGTGCGCTTGTAAAACTGAAGGGATGGAAAGAATTAAAGCCCTGAGTCCACCACCTTTGGCATATCAACCTAGATCCCAAATTCTGCATCTTAAAAACTAAAGCTAAAACATAAATTGAAATGTCAATCTGCTTAATATTAAAAGGAGCATTTTTATAACAACAAAATAATGTATATATAGTATATACATATCAACACAAAGCATATTTGTCAACTTATAATTTCCTTTCCTAATCTTTTTTTTAAAATCCTCACGGAAGACATGTTTTTATTAATTTTAGAGAGAGAGGGAGGAGTCAAGTAAAATATGTTAAAGGATACTTAACATGAGGTATACTATCTCAACAATTTCTAAATGCACAATAGGGTATTGTTAACTTTAGGCACTGTGTTGTACAGCATATCTCTAGGAAATATTCACTTTGCACAACTGAAACTTTATACCAAGTTGTATACATTTGTTACAAAAACTTGTGTGAACACATATTTTTTGTGTAGTTTTTTTTCTATTAATTAGACCTCAATAAAGCTGTTAAAAATAAAATCTGGTTTATTATATATAATAGTTCCTATTGTATATGTGTACCCACACATATAAAATAAAGCATTTAATATGCTTTATTTTAACTACATGTTCATATATCTATACTAGTTAGTAGATCCTTGAGGAATAGAAACTGGTACTTTATTTAATATTTTATCTCCAACACCTAGAAGAGTACCTGACCAAGAAGACACTCACACAATGTTTGGTGACTACTCAACAGGGCAGATTGCTTGGATTTTCAGTAACTATAGGTTGGAGCAGGGAAGCCTCAGAAACCATGAACCTAAACTTTCCGATTGCTTTACAATTAAATCTGCAGAAGCTTCCATATGACATTTAAGTTCCACTAGGACAGTGATTAAGAACATCCAAGAGAAGGGATTGTTATCATGATAATGGGTCTTACTATGCTAGGCTCACTTTTATAATCTCAATTTTAAATGATTTTTGGTTGAAAAAAAGAAATAGCTTAGAGGAGGAAAAAGTTGTTGCAACCTTAGATTCCAAACTCCAGAGCACAAATCCACTTTACGTTTTTCTAAACACAGCTCAGATAGTTCCAATTTAGCAGCACCAAAGGAAGTCATGTTATAATCATGGTCTCGGGGATGTAGGCAAGGCTGGATCTGGAGCCTCCTGGCTTACAGCTCACTAACTAGATCACCTCCTGTTATATTACATTGTCTTCAGGAACCTAAAACTAATCAGTACAACATGGGCTTCAGTCATTTAGAGAATACAGCCTTCAACACCAAGCTGGCTAAAAACAAAATAAATGTGCAAATTAATTGGGAAGGCATCCTTGGGCTGTGTACTAAGTTCCAAACTTGAGAAAACACTCATTCAACCAGGAAATGATTCCATAATAGCAGAAGCACCAGCAGGCGCAAAGAATGAAGCTGAGAGCAAAGGAGTGATGATTACATCAAAGGATTGTCAATGTACCACAGAAGAATAAGGTCATTGATAGAACGACCCTTATTGAGTTTATAAAAACATTGGATTCACCTTCAATGGGACAGTGCCCCTTTAACATTTACAATTTAATTTATGTCACCGATAATAAAACTTCAGGCTGTGCATGCCAGTTCAAGTAATAAGAGAACAGGGGGGGAAAGTCATAAATATATAGTTGATTAGGGTTTCCTGATTTTAAGGGAAAAATTAAATAGCAAAGCTGTCATCAAGGCAATTTTCGCTGCTCCTTTTTTTTATTATTGAAAACTAGCAACTAGCAACTAAATTTAGAGCAACTGCATTGTGTAGTCATCAGCAGTAAAAAAAAAAAAAAAAAAAGAACAGTACCATTAACCTCATAAAATCATGTAATAGTCACCTGAGTTTATTTGTAAATTTATAATCCTTCTGATAGCTTTTGATTAACCACGTAAAGAAGAGGTTCTGCAACACAGATAATGTAAATTCAGGTGCTGTGCCAATAACTGCAACACAAGTAATGCCACAAAACAGAATCCTTCCTCTCCCCTGGAAGCAAAATTTATATGTAAAGAAGATAGAAATGCACTGAAAATAAAATCACATAGGGAAAATTTTTTTGCATCGTTTTCTGTGCTAGACTCTTCTGATGAAGACTTAACCCTCTGAATCGGGAAACCACAATCTTTCAAAAGTGGAAAGCTGCATTACAGGGTAACGGAAAGGCACAGGGCCCAGAGATAAGATCTGGGTTCTGCTTCTCTCTCTGCAGCTTACTGTCCTTGACCTTAAGCAAGTTCTTTAACCTCTGTGAAACCTACATTTCCTCTTTGGTAATTGAAACTAATTGTACCTGTGCCATCTAACTCCAAACAAAATGTGAACCCCCCAAAATAATGCTTTTAAATATATTTTAAAATTTTTATACTTTAAAAACTATAAACCTTAGTTTGTACCATAAAGACATATTTACTATAAAATATTAGTGTAAATGTAATGTGCACCTGGAAAGCAAATCATTTCAATAAGGGGTATTGCTGAAGATAGTCTTCACTCTTCACTGAGATGGGTTACGGGGTTTCAGGGCTGGGTCATGGCATAATTGGAAAAATACTTAAGTTTTTCTTCATTGTATGGTCCTCCTGTGGTTTTACCCTTCCTTTTTCCAGTTGGATGGTCCCTCTCGCAGTAGCTCATCCGTGAGTAGCCCACTCTTCCTCACCTCTCTTGGGTTCTCCAATACCTAAGGCCTACATACAGTCTTTTAGGCTCACTTCTGGGGTCTTACCCTCCACTAGAGTAAATTAAAGCTATCTACTATCTCTTCTTGCCTCTTTTGTCATCCATATCCTCTCCTTCCCCACAAATTTACTTAAATCTTGTTCCCTGAAGACTAGGTATTTGTTTTCAAGATTGAAGAAAATTACCTAATGTGACATTCAATCCACACTAATGTACTAAGGTAAAAAAGTTTTAAAAGTTACCCTCTTTAGGAACTTAAATATTTCAGCTTAATTTATGCTTTTTAAATAAAATTTCCTTATAGTGGGGATTTTAGTAGTTCATTAATTGGAATTATATTTTTATATATATCTACAAATCATATAGGATATATAGGTACTTAATTCATAATTAGGCTTGGTTTTTGTGTGTGTTTGTGTATTTGTGTGCCTTTAAAAATATAAGTAAAAGAAAACATCATTTAGTCTGGAGATATAAATTAATAAAATTCCATTTAGAAAATTCCTTTTGAAAGATGTGATAGAATGATTTTAGACAATTTTAAAACATAATTCATTTCACCTTAGAATAAATTTATCTAATTTGAATTAATTTGATTTTATCATTAAGAAAGCTACTGCAGCCAGCGAAGTATGTACTAGCTGTAAAACTTCCACCATATAAATGCATATAAAATTTAATTCTCTTTATACATCTATTTCCTGCTAAAAACTAAGCTTTGACTTCTTTAAATTCTAAGCAAGTAATTGCAGACTGCTCATCCATTATATTCAAGCACTCTCTCCCTGTTCAGGATCCACCATGGTAATAGTTCTTTCATCAAAGCCTAATGGTTTGTTTCAAATAATCAAAGTAGTGTTTATATCACTGTCCTCAGGTGCAACCATTTTGTTTCCCGGAGAGCAGTATGGTACATGCTAATGTCACAAGTGATAAATCAAAGTAAGTACGTTTGTTTTTCTACCTTAACCAGTCTATTCAGGGCCACTAACAAAAATACATGTTGGCATTTGCACTTATGCACTTTCTATAGAGACCTTCTAGTAATAAAGATTACCAAGAACAAATACATATGCAAAACAGATGGTTATATGCAAGTCTTAGTTGTACGAGAAATTCCAGTGTTAGATGATGGTTGCTGTGAATTAATTTGTAAGCTTTATCCAGGGATAGAGTAGAAACAGAGGAGTATTTCTATCAATGACTGATGATATGTCTTCTACATATAAGGCATCGAAACAGCGTACTCTCTTAAACTCACCGTATATACTAAGCGGATATGTATATATTTACGTTTTACTACTATAAATACTGTAAAGCAAATAAGAATTAAAACCTCATCTTCAACATTTACAGATTCAGAAGAGGTCTGAGGAACTAAGATTAAATATATCTTATTTCTATTTGCAAAATTCTTACGACTGTCGATGGGAGACAGGAAAGTTAGCATAAGTGAGAATAAGAACTTGGTTGCTATTGTCCTGTTTACTCTTTTCAGCCTGAATTTGCAACAACATTTAGAGCATTTATTCTTTAAGCCAACAGAGGCTGTGAACTTCACAAAAGTAGTGTTTTCTGCATTCAAAAAGAAATTGAACCTGCCTGGATATTGATCGTTTCCAGTTTCCAGTTCATGGAGTAGCACTTTCAGGAGCACTGGAGAAATTATTAGGCAAAGAGACACCGTGGAAATCTGCCTCCTCACCTACTTAAGCATATATAAATGAGGAAGAAACAAAGAGAAACTGACAACTGGAAAATAAACGGAGATGAATTAAAGACCCACTATGTTTAACGGACCACTCTAATATCCTCCGAGAGTGAGTATTCCCTTTCACATTCATCTTTGCTCAAGAAAGTAAATGAGAGCAAAACCACAGGGTCTGTGCCTCCTAAAGGGAAAAGAAAACAGACAACAAAAACAGCCTGCAAAGTCCATCTTACGCCTAATAAAAAATGAAGAGCTGCAAACTCCATCTTATTTACCTTTGGGTTTTGGAACCATAACATAAAATACACCCTTAGCAGTAACACCTCGCTGTTCTCTACTCTAAGTGATGGCTTCTTCACAATCAAAATTCAGTCAATAGCCTAAGACTGATAGGACTTATCTCTAGATGTCAGCATGGTTTCAGGGGAACAGACTGACAAAGTAAAGGTGATAAGTTAGGGAATAAAATCCATTTAAATTGTAGGACGTCTGATGATGGTCCCACAAATGTATACACAGCAAACAGTGTTGAAGAAGGAGATTAAGCACAAATGAGAAAATGACTGAATAAAGTTAAACCCTTCTTTTCACTAGCACATAAAGTGCTTCTAGGACAAATTAAGAGGCATGTATCATTTTAAAATGTCATCAAAGCTTGAGTTTTACTTCAAACTTTTAGCTACCATTGCCTCAGTAAACCTTAATCTAATTACAGCAATCTTCTGATTTCAGAGTATTTTAAAGATGGAAATGTTAGCCTGTCAAAATAAGTCAATTATAATATTTAATAACTATTTAGCTTTAGTTATATAGCATATAAAAATAAACATAGAAACAAACATAAGTTAGTATTGTAAAAAAATGTAAGAAACTCTAAAATGTGTTAGTAATTCATTCCAGACTTAATGTTATATCTCATACACATCTTAATATAAATGCATGTTTTCTTTCATTAAATCATTGCTTCTCAAACCAATCCTAACATAACTTGTTATATATAGAGTTTTATTTTCCATAGCACTATATATATATATATATATGCCCACCAGAGAGTTACTTTACTGACTCTGTGAAAGACCTCCTTCAAATGAAAGGCTTAATAATCTATCACCAAATCATGATTAATTTTCTACCACCATGCCACATACTAAGATTACTCCCAAATGTTCAGTTTAATTTAAGTACTTTCTGATTCATGAACTGGAGGATAACATAAAGCTATAAAAGGTAATCCAATCCTAACATGGCCTTAACCCCTATAATCTGCACTTCAATAGCAGAGAAACTGTATAGTTTTGAAACTGTAATCAAGAATTTTTTTGCAAACACACACTGGAGCTGTCCTTTGCTCCCATCTCTTATTAGATTACAATAAAACGACCATGCTCTCTTTATGGTGGGAACAGAGCGACCCTGGGGTGATTTATAATCTTGTGAAACCCTGTCCACACTGCTGACCAGACTTTTTTTGAGGTCACTATCTGTTTCTTCAACTGATGTCTTCCTGCTGTGACAACACTGTTGGAGAGCTGTCAGCACACAAGAATTTCTCAGGCTACGCATTGTCTTTGAACGCATTTCTTGTGTTATTTCTATTGAGAAGCATTTGCGTGCTTGGTGTTTAGACAGTAAAGAATCTTTCTGAGATTTTCTCATTAGTCTAAATCCCGACAAAAAGAAGACAACTAAATAGAAATAAATGAAGTGGATCTCTTATTGACAAAAGGAGAGGATATTTCTTTCTTCTAAACGTATAGCACTGCTACTGCTAAATACAAACAATTCATTTTTAAAATGGGAGTATTGTTGTTCCCAATAGTAAAATAATTTGACTCCAACACGTTAGATATTGTCAAAAGTAAGCATTAGCTAAAATGCCTGGGATTTACATAAATGTAAAAATTAAGTGTGCTTTGCTATTTTTCTATAATGTGGGAAGCAAGGGGAAAAGTTAAACTAAGAAAATGTTTTAATAGTGATTTTTGATAAAAATAAGTTGCGATCTCCAATCCTGTCAAAAAGCTGTGGTAGATGGACAAAATTTATGTTCAATTTTGCCAAATAATAAGTGATATTTAAAAATCAAGGTTTAGCCTGGCTGGGCTTGTTCAGAGGTTGAGCGTTGACCTAGGATCCAGGTGATTGGGGTTTGATTCCCAGTCAGGGCACATGCCCGGGTTGCGAGCTTGATCCCCAGTCGGCGGCGTGCAGGAGGCAGCCGATCAATGACTCTCTCAATATTGATGTTTCTATCTTTCTCTCTCCCTCTCCTTTCTTCTCTCTGAAATCAATAAAAATATATTTAAATAAAAAATTTTTTAAAAATCAAGATTTAGAACTAGCTAATTTTTTGTTATGACAGAAATTTGTTCAAATAATACATCTTGATTAAGTTAACTTCTCAAAATAAGTTACTTTCCACTAATGAAATATAAAAATGGTAGAGAAACCCTGTTAGATTAAATTGATTCAATTTGTTCTCCCATTTTATTCATTTGTTTTTTTAATTCTCACCTGAGGACATGTTTTTATTGATTTTTAGAGAGAGAGGCAGGGAGAGAGAGAGAAATATATATATATATAGATATATAAATATAGATATATATATAGATATATAAATATAGATATATAAATATAGATATATATATATAGATGTGAGAGAGAAACATCAGTTGCCTTCTATATATGCCAGGACTGGAAATGTAACCACAACCTAGGTATGTGCCCTAACTGGGAAATGAACATGAAACCTTTCTCTGTACAGAACGATGCTCCAACCAACTAGGCAAACCATCCAGGGCTATTCTCATTTCAATTATATTTTATTAAATAAGAAAGCTAACATTGGATTAGTTTTTATACTTAAATATATCCTACCAATTCTAAAAAGGGAAGAAATAAATGTTTTCACATTTTTTTCTTTTTTTTTTTTGAGAGAAGGCAATTAAGAAAAGCATTTTATTTTATTTTATTTTGTTTTTTTTGAGAAAGTGAAGCCCATTTCAGAAAGAAATTAACAAAGAAGTTGTCCACTCTTCAGAATGTTCCTTCCTAGGGTCTAGTTGAGGAAATGGTTTTGAAGGCTATGAGGAGAGAAAACATTTTGTAGGGAAGAGCCAACATTGATATAAAAGAATCCCAGAGAACTGGATCCCTTTTCAGCACTTGGGCCAGAATGTTTGGAGGGGCTCAACTGAGGGGTGCCTGCACCAGGGCCCTGGGGGCACTGAGTTCTGGGCTCTGTGGTTAATGCATGTGGATTACTTTCACCCAAACAAAGAGCTGTGTACTCTGAGAGGCATGTGAAGACCTTGTACATTCATACATTTTACTTTGTCTTCCTAAATTTAGATGACAAAGACCCAAGGTTTACCTTCTACCTGTGAGAAGGAAACAAATGTAAACCAAATGCTATTTGGAAATGTCCATAAACCTAATTTGTATACTCTATCACTTAAAGTATAAGTCGAATAGTGGAAAACAACAATGTTAATGGACCAAAACTGTGATTTCCAAACTTATCATGTAACATCATGATTTTTCTTTCACATTAGCCAAACTTCAGGAGGGGGTGAGTGTTTGAACTTAACTAGATCTGAACTTGTATGAACATTACAACCCAGAGCCCACACCAGCGCTGGAATCTGGCAACAGAGCCTGTGGGCTTTATAAGCCTTTGAGCTGAGATTTGTAAGACTATTTACTCATCTAAATTTTCATAACTTTAAGCAGTAGGAGACCCCATCAGACCCCATCTGAACACCTTTGATAGTGTTACTCATACTATTTTGTCCAGGTATGGGTTTCAGAATCTAAAATAAGAAAACATTTTAATAGTAATTGCAGTAGATACAATAAATTGTGAACCCTATTCTTGGCACAAAGCTGCCATAAATCAGTAAAACGTATGTTAATTTCCCAACTAGCACATGATATTTAAAATCAAGTAGATCCTAGCTAGAGGTAGAACTAACTGGTCCTAATCATTTTATTCATCATTATAAGCTATTTTGAAATAATGAGAAAATGTTTAACTTCATGAAAGTATGGACATATTGGTAGTAATAACAAATAAGTTAAGTGTTCCTTTGCTTCCGGAAGCAATCTACCATTTACCCTCTCCAAGGACTCTTTTAATAAAATGGGCAGGAAAAAAATCAATTAAAATGGTGAAATGCCCCTTAGGATAAAGTTAGTTCAGCAGTCAGTGCATTTCTCAATAATCTCTTTATCTTACGCTAAAGTAATATACGTTTTTGCCATGTTTTTAAGTACCATATTTTTCATAATGAGGCTGTTTAAAACTGAGCACTGGAAAGAGAACGGGTGCTGATACAGCAAGTGTTATGATATAAAACTGGGGTTATGGGCAAAGCACACACCAGAAATGGAAAACGTGATTAGAGGCAAAATGGATGATGCAAGGTTCTCATATAACGAGCCAGTGAAGTAAGCTAGCCTCAAAGACCCTGAATATCTACCTCATCTCCACTATCTAGAGCTATTGTGCCCAAGAGCACCTCTAAAGATACTATAATGGAACATCATTTCTGGAATTGCTACCTATATAACATAAAGTAGTCCCAAGAATGAAGCCAGAACTTGAAGAATTCAGCAAATAATTTCACCTTTCTTTATGCCTGTTACCTCACTATACCTCCCTCTAGCCTGTACTTGACCTACTCTTTCACTTAATAAAGGGCGTAGCTATCTTAGCATTTCAAAGACATAGGATTTTTTTAAAAATACATTTTTATTGATTTTACTTAGAGAGGAAGGGAGAGGGATAGAGAGAGAGAAACTTCCATGAGAAAGAAACATCAATCAACTGATTCCTGCACTGGTGATCGAGCCCGCAACCCGGGCATGTGCCCTGACTTGGGACTGACCCGGTGACCTCTTGGTTCATGGGTGGATGCTCAACCACTGAGCCACAAGGCTGGGGAGACATAGGATTTTGATGCACCATTAAAATTGATTTGGTTTTTACCATTTCAAAAATTTGACTCTACCATGGTAGTGGGAATAATACTCTTTTGAGGTTATAGAAATAATGCACACATTCTTGATTTAAGAATCAGAGAAGCAACATAATGTTGGAAGATAAATACCGAGGTATTAGTTAGCATTCTGGAAATGCCAGCACTGTGGTTTTTATCTGTGCTTTTTCTATTCCTCCCTTTTCCCCATCTTTTTTTCTCCCCATAATCATCCATGCACACTGAAGGAATTTAATGTTTAGACTCCTCCCAGGAATTTGTTGGTCAGACAGAGCACAAGAAAGAAAAAACAAGTTTGCAAAAAATTTTTCTGTTTTTCCTCAACTCTACCAAAAACCATTGTTCTTCCAACATATTTGTTGGTGAAGACTGTGACAAAAAGTTTGTTAGTGTTGTCTCATATGGTCAGAGGAAGATCAAAACCAACCAAAGGCAAGTATTTGGAAATAAACTAGCCTATACACTTTGTGAATGAGGTACCTAGCTCTTGCCAAGGAGAATGAAGGCCTTCTTTACTAAAATGCACAGAAATGTAAGACATGGAGCAAAAAAAAAAACCAAAAAAAAAAACACAAGGAAGTAAACAAACAAAAAATGATGTCTTACAAAGAAGTCTGAATTAAAATAAGCTTTTAATCAATTTTATAACAACTGGCATTCATGAGAAACTCTATAACCCTTATTAAAATGAAAATAAAAAAGAAGGGTAAGAATTCTGTTCTCCTGGCCTGCCTCCAAGTAAGGTAATTTTGTTTTGTCTACTCAAATTATCCCTGAGGTAACAATTATCTCATATTTTTTTAAAACTACTCATCCTTACATTACTGCCTAGAACCTCTATTGATGGAAAAAAAAGCTGCTCTTTAGGTCCATGACCTTATGCCTTGTTTACCTGAGAGAGTTCTTGTTTTCCCCTGTTGTCCCAACATAATTATTTTTTTTAATTTTTTAAATTTATCTTTATTGTTGAAAGTAGTACAGGTGTCCCATTTTTCCTCCATTGACCCCCTTCACCTCGCTCCCACCACCTCCCCAGGCCTTCACCCCATTATTGTCTGTGTTCATGGGTTATGCATATATGCACATAACTTCTTTGGTTAATCTCTTCCCACCCCCCCAACCCCCTTCCTTCTTCCCTTGAAATATAACAGTCTATCGCATGCTTCAATGTCGCTGGGTCTATTTTGTTGGTCAGATTCTTTTGTTCATTAGCTTATTCTTAAAGAAGACCCTTCAACATTTCATATAGTACTGATTTGGTGGTGATGAACTCTAGCTTTTTCTTGTCTGTGAAGCTCTTTATCTGACCTTTAATTCTAAATGATAGCTTTGCTGGCGTAGAGTAATCTTGGTTGTAGGTTCCTGCTTTTCATCACTTTGAATATTTCTTGCCATTCCCTCTAGCCTGCAAGGTTTCTGTTGAGTAATCAGCTGATAGTCATGTGGGTGCTTCCTTGTAGGTAACTAACTGCTTTTCTCTCTTTGCTTTTAAGATTTTCTCTTTATCTTTAACCTTTGACATTTTAATTATGATGTGTCTTGGTGTGGGCCTCTTTGGATTCCTCTTGTTTGGGACTCTATGTGCTCCCTGGACTTGTAAGCCTATCTCTTTCACCAGGCAGGGGAAGTTTTCTGTCATTATTTTCTCAAATAAGTTTTCAATTTCTTGCTCTCTTTCTTCTCCTATGGTATTCCCATAATGTGACTGTTGGGCTGCTTGAAGTTGTCCCAGAGATTTCTTACACCCTCTTCATATTTCTGAATTCTTTTTTCTCTTTGCTCTTCTGGTTGGATGTTTTTTGCTTCCTCATGTTCCAGATTGCTGATTTGATTCTCAGCATCCTCAACTTTACTGTTGATTCCCTATAAATTATTCTTCCTTTCAGTTATGTAACCTTCATTTCTGACTGGTTCTTTATTATGTCATTGTTGATCTCACTGGTTTCCTTAATAGCCTTACTAAGATCTTTGAACATCCTTATAACCACTGTTTTGAACTCTATATCTAGTAGCTTGTTTGGCTCCATTTCATTTAATTCTTTTTCTGGAGATTTCTTCTGTTCTTTCCTTTGTGATATGTTTCTTTGCCTCCGCATTTTGGCTGCTTCCTGGTGTTTGTTTCTATATGTTAGGTAGAGCTGCTATGTCTCCTGGAATTGGTAGAGTGGCTTTGTCTAGTAGGTGTCCTGCAGGACCCAGTGGCTTAGTCACCCCAGTCACCTGAGCTGGTTCTTCCAGGCACTCCCCTGTCTGTGTTGTGTGCACTATCCTGTTGTAGTTGAGCCTTGGTTGCTATTTGTGTCACTGGGAGGAATTGACTCCCAGACCAATCGGCTGTGATCACCAGTTGCAATTACAATGGAAGAGCTGCTGTGCTGGAGACACCCCTATGGAGCAGGATTTACTTCAGTGGGGCTTTGGTGTTCACTGAGTGCACCCCTTGAGTGTGTCACTTGTGGACATGGTAGGGTTGTAATCCAGCATGGTTGAAGCTGACCACAAGGTGCACTGTCTCTGGAGTCTCCCAGGAGGTGCAAAGTCAGCCTCTACCTGTGCCCTGCCCAGGGAAACCCAGCATGAACTACACAGCAATGTGTAGTTGGCTGCTACTTGTGCTGGGCTTGAAGGTTCCCAGGGGAGTCCAAGCTATGAATCAATGCAGGCCACCACTAGTGCTGTCCCTGAGGCCACTTATCAAGAGGTATGGGGCAAGCTGAAGCCAGCTGCTGCCTGTTTGAGAGATTTTAGAAAATTCCTAAGCATGAGGCTACAGAGGCCACTTGCATAGAAAAGCCACCGGAAATGGCCTGGATGAGCTTGCAAGCAAGGAGGGGCGAGGTCTCTGGGAATCACCCGGGTGGGGCCAAACGTGTGAGTCAGGATGATGGAGATTCAGAGAAGGCACCTGCTTGCCAGCACTGTAGGGGGAGGGCTCGTCAAAGGAGCAATGGCTTCTGCCAGCTCTTCTGCCTTGAGAAAGCTGCCCCTCCAGCTCTTTCCTCAATTCCAGGCAAATTAGTTCCTCCCTGAATGTCCCAGGTTACTTTCAAGCTGCTGCCCTGCGCTGGGGCTCAGAGGGAGCACTTCTGAGTTACTCCCTGCATGGTCCTTTTAAAAGGAGCTACCGGGGACTCCCACAGCCTCCGTGTCCTTTAGCCACAGTCCCCGCTGGTTTTCACAGCCCGAAGTTGTGGGAACTTCTCTTCCTGTCACTGGAACCCTGGGCTGGGGGCCTGCTGTGGGGTTGGGGCCCTTCACTCCTCGGGGAAACCTCCACTGACCGAGATTCCCTCCCGGGTTTAAACCGCAGGACCTGGGTGTGGGACGGAAGCTGCCACCTCCACCGTTCAGCCCAGATTCTGCCCCATGTCTCTGCCCCTCCTACAGGTCTCAGTGCTTCTTCAGTTCTCTGGTTGTAGGGCTTCTGTTCAGCTAGATTTCAGGGGGCTCTGAGTGATGGTGGTTCTGTATTTTAGTTGTAATTTTGATGTGGTTGCCGGAGGCGGCAGGTACCTTGGTTACCTACGCCGCCATCTTGTTGTCTCTCCTAAAATCTCCAACTACAGTGCTTCTGTAACACTCCTCTAGAGTGTTCCAATTTGGCATATATATATATATATTCTTATTGATTTCAGAGAGAGGCAGGGAGAGGGAGAGGGAGAGAGTCATTGATCCGCTGCCTCTGGCACATCCTCTAACAGGGATGCAGCCCACAACCTGGACATGTGCCCTCACCGAGAATCCAGTCGTGATCTCCTGATCCATGGGTTCACCCACAACCACTGGGCCATGCCTGCCGGGAAGGTCAATATATATTTTATGGTTGCCCTACCAATGCCACCCTAGGAATGAGGAGAAGTGATAGGAAATTACAATCTTTTAGGAAAGGAAATATCACCATAAAGAAGTTTATATTAAAACATAAGACTGGCTTTCTAATATTCTACCACAAATGTTCTACTGCCTTTAAAAATCACCTAGACCTGGAAATCTATTGTATTGAGGACATTTATATCCCTTCATGGAGAACTAAATGAAGAGTAATCACTGCAACCCATTTACCAACTTGAATAATTAAAACATTGCTATTAGACTCCAAAAAAAGATAAGAGTTCTTGAATATAGAATTTATCTTGGGCCCTGGCCAGTGTGGCTCAGTTGGCTGGGAGTCATCCTATGCATGGAAAGGTCACTGGTTCAACTCCTGGTCAGGGCATATGCCCAGGTTTCAGACTAGATCTCTGGATGGGGTGTGTACAGAAGGCTGCCAATCAATGATTCTCTCTCACATTGCTGTTTCTCTCTCTATTTCTCCCTCTCCCTTCCTCTCTCTCTCTAAAATCAATAAAAATATATTTTTTTTTAAAAAAGGAATTTATCTTGGTTACTCAGTTTGGGTATTGCTAATGGTGTCACCTTGTCTTGGTCAGGTATTGACTCAAAATAAATATATCCAAAGTATCCCAAAGTGCACATTTTATTCTTTTGACCATATACATTATAGAAAATTCTTAAAACTCATTAATTTCTCTTTAGAAAGAAAGCTCCATTTGGTGGGCTTTAAAAAAGTCTACATTTTCAAAAAAAAGATTAAAATATTAAATACAAGCATTAATAATATTTATTGGGTCCTTACTATATCAGTCACTGTGCTGTGCTTGCTATGCATAATTTTATTTACTGTAAGACAAGTGTTATCATCCCACTTTAATATATGAGCAAGCTGAAGCTCCTAGATTTTAAAGAACTTGCTTAAGATCACAGAGCCAGCAAGTGATAGGAACAAGATTTTAAAAAGCTAGTTTTTATCTGTAGCAGAATATGCTCTTGTACCTTAGAATTGCAGATAAATTTTTAATCTTTCCCTACTTGTATATAATGAAAAACCTATTGCACTACCTCTGACCCTTTCTTCCCTCCTTTACTAAGTTAGAAATCAAAGCCAGAGAAAATGCAAAGAGAAATAATAGGCTTTGTTAAAACGGCTTTGAGCTCTTTACATCTCCTTCAAATATTGACTCAAATGGCATTTTCTCAATGAAGCCCACTCTGACCACTTTATTTAAAATTTCAACTGTCCCACTACCCACACTCCAAATCTCCCTCACCAGGATTTACTTTTTATACTATGTAGCACCTTAAGACTATGTAATTTGCTTATTTATTCTGCTTATTATTTATTTTCTATCTGTCTGCCACCAACCATGACCTCTAAAATATAAGCCTCACAGAGGCAGGGATTTCTGTCTGTTACACTCACTAGTGTACTTAAAGCACATAGAAGAATGCTTGCCACCTACAAAGTGTGTAACAAGTATGCATTGAATCAACAAACGAAAGATGGTTTCTCATCACTTCATGCAGACACACACACACTCACATACATACACACTTATTTTGAATTCTGTTGCGCATTTAAGAGAGAGTATTAATAATATGAAAATGAAAAGATTAAAGACAAAATGAATATGCACATTCTCTAGTAGCAAATTTAAGGTAATGTTTACTAAATATACTCCCTCATAAGCAATTTATTTTAAATTAAATCTCTACACACTCAGTAACTTTACACATATGAAAATATATATATACTTTTTTTCTTGAACACTTTTAAGTAGACTTACTATGAAACAGCCATTGGGTTTCACCAACTGCAGTGGTAAAGATATATTTATAAACATTCAGGAAAGGTATTATTTACTTAGTTGTAAAGTAACATTCTAAAAATATGTTTTTTAACATTCTGCTGAAATTAAGTGGCAAAAGTGTGACAGACAGCTGAGCTGGAAATTTGAGTAATTATTTTTCCCAGATATCACTGCTCTCTAAAGTATAAATGGTATGAAGTATAAATGGTCAACACTGGTAAACCATAAAGTGAACTAAACACACAAACAGAAATTAAGTTAACATTGCTTATATTTCCTCTCCAATCAAATCAATGGTGACCTTTCCCGAGGAAAGGAATAATAGCTGACAAGACAGACGTAAGAGTATGAAAAGTCTAAGAGGTGCTAAAAAGGCTAGAAGAATTTAAACTTCAAACCCGTGGTGATACTGCATTTAATTAGAGCAAACAGATGCAATAGAAATATAAACTCAAAAACTAAATACAAACTGGTAGACTTTTGCTATGAGTGAGTAATTTTTATTGATAGGAAATTGGTAGATATTTTAAAGTTTGCAAGGGGAATTTTGTTGTTTAATATATAATTTTTGAGCAATATTGAAGAGTCACATTGATGGAGGAATCTTAGCAAAAAGGTCAGTGAGAACAATGCATTATTACCTTATCAGTGTAACTGTGACAGCTCTTTAGGTTGTTTTTTATTACAATTATGTTCTCTTATTTAACAAAAACAGTTTGTGCATACAAAAATGCACTAATTTAGTGAAGGAAAGAGTCTTTTTCTTATTCAGACTCTAAGAATTAAATTGAATATCTAAGATAAGATAAATTCCTTGAAAACAATCACATCACCAAAACCAAAGTGCATTATTGTTTACGAGCCATCTGGTATGAGAGTGTGGAATTAAAAATTAATCCTGAAGCAATTTTAATTTGTTAATGTTGAGACTGATTTACATTAGGTCAATCTCTTGCTTTTTAAATGGCATCATGATATTCATTTGCTGTTGCTAATTGTTAATGTTACTTTTAAAGCACAATCCTTAACACTTGTCCTACGTTCTAGCATTAGATTAAATAACCAAGGGTCAGGCCTTAAACTCACTGAATCTGCTGCTGCCTTCCATGGATGGAGCCTACCTCTGTGGTTTACGCAGCATTCCTACTAAAAGGTCAGCTGAGAGTTTAAGGTGAACTCTGTTAACAGAGCTTTCATTTTTACTCAAAGATATTTTTCAAATTCCAGTACAGACTGTTCTCATCTTTTGACACCAGTTATTATCACAAGCTTAGAATCAAACACAATAAAGGTATTTCCTAGAGTCGCAGTCATGACTCAGCAGCACAGAAAACCTGCTCTCCGCAAGTCTCTATCTTTGACTTCCATTTAACTTTGAATAATTCATAACAGGAAAATAACATTTCATCTCTGTGAGTTAAGAATATTTTTCTCGTAAAAGTTGATATGTGGTTTTCAAAAAGTTATTTGAAATTAGAAGACACTAAAGCAGTGTTTGTAATATCATAGAGAAATTATTAAAACGTTATGAATTCATACAGTAATTAGCAAATCTTTCTGAAAATCCCATTTATGATACAGCCACAACCCACAGCTCCATTTCTCACCTAAAAATTTCTTCAAAAATTCACAACAAAATCTCTGGCTCCTGTCCTGATTTTTCCTTTGCATCCCAGATACATGTTTCTGACATCATCTGAATAATTCACAATCATCTGAAACTCAAAGCCTTCAAAATGGAATTACTTATATTCACCGGACCTTTTCCTCATGGACTGACAACACGGCTCATCAAACACTAGAAAGTTACCATCAACTCACTTCCCAGCCCTAAACATCTCACTAAGTCTGCATTAATTTAATTTCTCTTCTGTTGTTTTTTCCCCCCTCAATCCCCACTACTGCTGCCTTAAACTAAAGCCTTAGTTATTTCAAATTGGATTACTGTAATAGTTTCTAGTTTAAAATGTTACTAATTCACCCTCGTGAGGATCACAGTTACCTAGTCAAAGCACAAATCCAATCATGTCATTCCTCCAATTGAGAATCTTCCAATAGAAAAATATCTTCCAATGATTTCTAATTATCTACCATGTTATGTTCAAATTCCTTAATCATATCACATAAGGCCCTTCCTGAGCGTGCCAGAGTCTATAATTGCAGCTCATTCTCTCACCCCTGATGGATAGATATATCCCAAACTCTAACCAGGACAACCTAGAATCCCAGGAAAATAACATGGGCCTTTTTCTAAAAAAAATTTATCATCCTAGGCATTTGCACATTTATGTCTGCTTTTTTAGCTTTAATTTCAGAACCCTTAAATTCATTAATTTACTAGAACTACAAAATTAGGATTTAAATAAAAATGAAAGATGCAAAACACAAAATGAATAAAAGGTGAAGTAAATGATGAAATGAAAATAGAGCAAGGGAATAAAACATGTAAAAAGAACACAGTAAAGGTCTAAAGATGATACCACTATCTGAACAGATGAATTTGATTTTAATTTTCTTCATGTTCATGTCTTTAAGCTTGGATTTCAAGAGAGATATGATTTAAAGGCTTGGAGAGTTTATTGCTTTTCTTTCTGTCTTAAAAAAAATAAAGAGCATGTGTAAAATTAAGAGAGGACACAAAAAAACTCTTAGTCTCTATCTAGACTATGGTGACACAATTGTTCTACATGCCCGGGAAAGTGTTTTATAGTATGTTTTAGAAGCTCATAAGGGTGGTCTTCACAAGGAAGGTCTTCATTTTCCAGATAGTGACAATATTTTCTGAAACTCAAAATATGTGAATGGTATGAAACTAAAAGATTTTTAACTAAAAAATCTGTAAATATTGAACCATTCATTCATTTGCCATCTTCTAATGCTGCCATTTATGTATATTTTCCTCCCAGATTTCTGACAGCATTAATATAATAATTTAATATTTACATGTATGGTCACTCAAAATTGAAAGTTAAAAACCTAACTCTCCTGGTTTGCTAATGAGGAAACAATTCCTTATTTAATTTCATCTCTGGCGAAACCCACAAGTGTAAGCTCTTGTCAGAACCAGGGTACGCCCATTTTTCTTAGTCTCCTGGAAGGATTCTTGAATAGAAACACTTCTCACCATGAACAAACTGTGAAATGTAACTGAAAAGTAAATTGAGTCACAGCTGCCAACACTGAGTCTGCTTCTGATGGTGTTTGTCTCACTTACACAAACACATCTGTTTGTGACATTAGAGTCAAACAAGTATTGCTGCTGAGTAGGGCTGGATTGTCTAGGAATAGGAAAGCAATCTATAGTTTTCTAAGGCCTCTGTAGAACTGGCGCCAGGAAGTTGGACACTGTGACCTTTCTACTGACTGTAAGTGCTACTTCTTGACTTCTCTTTCCCAACTATGACCTGGAGAACAGGGAAATGGCAAAGAATACTTGCTGAATTCCTTCTAAATGACAAATTACATTTGTCATTTAACTTTAATTTTTCAATCTCCTTTCCTTAAATCTTCATCTTGCTGGTTAGGTGTCAGGCATCCTGACTGCCAAGTGAGAAAACTGAAGCTCAAATGGGTTTGTGCAACTCTCCTTAGGAAAAGAGTCTAGTGTAATAGTTAAGTAGTAGTGGTAGAGTATAATAGTTAGGAGTCTAGAATTGGGATTTGGGATCCCTGGGGTAAACTCCTCTTTTAACAACACCTATTGCCTTAAGCGATTTGTTTAACTTCTCTGTAACTCAGTACCCTCCTCTGTAAAATGGACATGGGACTGTTAAGAGGATTAAATGAGATAAGAAATGTACTCAAGTTACTCCCTGGCATACTGTAAGTACACACACACACACACAAATAATACTGATAAAAGACTAGGAAAAACCATTCCATAGCACGAATTTTGCAATGGACATTGATAGCTGAGCAAAGTGAGGAGTCGAGGAATTCCAAAGAGAACAGAAAATAAGATGGTAAAGAATTGAAGAATTATGGGGAATTTTTAGTGGAGATGAGAAAAAACACAGTAAATAAAACAAAATAGCCAGGCTGGGCATGGGTCAGAGGTTGAGCGTCCACCTAGGATCTAGGCGATCGGGGTTCGATTCCAGGTCAGGACACATGCCCGGGTTGTGGGCTCGATCAGTGACTCTCTCATCATTGATGTTTCTATCTCTCTCTCTCCTTCTCCTTTCCTCTCTCTGAAATCAATAAAGATATATTTAAAACAAAAAACAAAAAAAGAGACACCTAAATACCTAATATCCAAAGTAAAATTTTAAAATATTTATCCTCCAATTTACTGATCAAGATTGATAACAAGCTGAAAAATGATTTCCCAAACAGAAAGTACCTATCTATAGTCTCCTGACTTGTCAAAGGCTTCTGGGTGTCTTGTTAGAGCAACAGGGTCAGCGCTCATCTAAGACAGAACCCCTACATTATGAGAGGCATGCATGACTCCTTTTTAACTGCTCTATATTGCCAGAAAAGTGATTTAAAGTAAAGCAGTGATGCTTTTAGGTCTCTATTCTATTTGAAGAAGCAACAGCACTCTAAATTCCAAATTTGTCACAGGACAATAAAATTTACATTTCCTCAAGAAGCTTTCCTTGGTTATTTGCCACATACAAGTGTAGATAAAAGTTTGGTTCAAATATACTACATACCAAACCCAGTTGCAGTGCTCTTTGATGCAGTAGTATGTTGAAGCAAAAAAAAAGTACATGGACCTTGCATTGTGTTAAGGTCATTTAGAAAGATATATTATGAAGGTTCCCGTAGCTTTGCCCATTGCTTAAACCTGGTACATTTATTTCTATAAACCTTTAAATGAGCATACTATTTGCAAAAGCAGTGCAGCTGTTGCCCTAGGGAAGTTATAAATGCAAAGAATCAAAGAAGAAAGGCAAAGCCAGATCTTCAAGACAGGTCTCTAAAGGGGTTGAAAATGGCACCATACCCTTCAGGGTGTCCTTGTCTTTCCATGGAAGAGTCCCTCACCTGACTCTTAGCACTGAAAGTGACAAAGAAAGAAGCGAGGATCTGTGACTCCCAAGAGCGTGAGCTAATAGAATTTAAAACGGGTTGATCCTGGTTTACTTAAAATTATCATTGCAAAGCAGAAATACGGAGGTTTTCTAAGAATTTACTTCACATAATATTGTTAGTTTGAAATGACATAAAGTTGGGAGTAAATAGTTCCAATCACCCCAGACAGGTGCCCAAGGTGGGGGTGAGGGGTGGGGGGTAGGGGGTGGCAATGGGAAAGCGCTGTAATTCGTCCACTGATAGGCTCAGTTATGAATCGGCTAAAACTCTTAGAAATGCCAAGGCACACCCCACTTTTTCAACATACAGTCGATGTCATTCAGCAAACCACCATTTAAGATACAAGAATCACTGTTACATATCATATAGAAACTCCACACCTTCGCCCTGAAGTAGTAAGAAATGATGCCCTTAAGTTCCTGAATTGTGCAGTATATCACTTACATAAGACTTTGATGAGACACTAAACATTAACAGAAAGACAAAAATATTTAGCTCTACCACAGTTAACTCCTTACCTTGAATGTAGACATCCCGAAACAAGAGTTCCATCGCTTTCCCCACATAATAATTACCTCGTGAAAAAAACATGATTTCCCACCCTTGATTAAAGTGAATGAACCCAAATGAGCAAAGTGATGCACCTACTCCACCAAGGAACTTGCACATCACAGAAATGTGCCAATCTGATAAACAACAAGTTCTTCTTCTGGAGTGTGAAGATGCCAAAATATCAAAGTACCTTTTCTGCTGTGAAGAAAAAAATTAAAAAGAAAAGATCTAAAGACATCAAAAAGAATGGCAAACTACCTGGATGGAAGAAGGCATCCAGGTGGGTAATTGAGATGGTGTGATGAAGCTTATTCCAAAGAACATGTGAAGGAAAACAGGTCCCACCCAGAATTTTCCATGGCTACTTCCCAGTATAAAAACTGGGAAGTTTTTGTTACAAACTCTGCCTATAGAAGGCTTTATCTACAATACAAATGATGTTTAAATCCAAATTATACACCCATATAAATGGTTTTTAAGTTTTTAAAAATAACTTTTTATCAGTTAGGAATGATAACCTCTCAACAATAAGAGTGGCTCACTAGGACAATACTATTTCAGGTGGAACTGTAAAACAGGCATGGAAGGTGAATTAGAATCTGCCAAGAAAGGACAGGAATTACAATAGATTATAACCCAGTTATAGTTATGTATTACTTTCTCCCCACCACTAGCCATTGACCTAAAGGCATGACTGTTTAATAAATTAACACTGCAATTATTTCAAATTTTACCTTATGAGCAAAATTTGGCCTTATTTGTATAGTTTGTTGTGTGGTAAGAGTTCCTTATTGAAGGAATACACTCTATTGAAATACACTGTAACAAGATTTAGGAGATAAAAGGGAGTAAGAGAATATACTTTTGTACTTGGAAGAACATACAATTAGGCTACTCTCATGGAAATAAAGAGCCGATAAAAATTAATCTACAGTGCTAATGGATATAAAACTTAATGTCACTTCTGTATTTCCTATAAAGAAATAAATTAAAACTAGCTTGCTCTATATCTTTAATGTAAAAATGTTTCTAAAAATCTTAGAGCTATAAACATTATTGAAGTTTTCCCATAAAACTACTAAATTGCTATAGACACACAGAATACACAATGCATCTTAAATATTTTAAGAAATTTGTATTATTATTTCCAAATAATTTATAATCTTCAAACTACAATCTAGATTAGAGTCTTTGGTTACATACTACCTGAATAAAAAAATATAGGAAATGAAAGTTCTAGAGTGAGGTTGCTTAGGTTCTCTTCCCTCCAGTTGCCAGGTACTAGCTGTGTAACTAAGGTCAAGTTAATTAACTGCTGAGCTGCCCTCATCTTCTTTAAAAGTAGGTAGAACCTGGCCTTTATGGCTATTATAAGGAGTTAAAGATATAACATTGGAAGACAGTTATTCTAGCAAATAAAAATCACTAATATTAGTAGCTATAATTCTTATTATCATTGGTGACGTTTTTAAACTACAAATATATATATACTCTTATTTTTGGTCTGTCCACTCAATTCAAAACTTTAGTTACTTCAAAAATTACATATTTGGTTACCTTTCACAGTTAATCTGATATTAAGCCTTAATAATATTTGAGATAGAAATAAAAATCTCAATCTTATAAAATTATATGTGCATGAACATCCACAAAATTTAAATTTTGGTGCTTAAACTCCTACAGAAACATGGGATACATTCAGGAATTAAAGACATCTTATATTACACTTAAGCACTAATATTAAATATACTTTTATTTTTATTTCTATATAAAAACCTAAAACATATGTATTCTAGAGATAAATATCTTATTTATGTTTTAATTTTGTGGTCATAATCAAAAAGCTCTAAAATTAAGAATCTTATTCAATGATGTACAAATTTTTATAAGAAGTCTATTATGCTTAAAATGAGTGCCTACTATGTTCCAGAAAGTACCTGATAGTTTTAATGAGAATAGATACAAAATAATACTCTACAATAATCCCATGGAGGTAACTATTAATCACCAGAAATTAAATTCATTCCAGTTTTAAAATAATAGATGAACTCAAGAAATAGACCATCTTCTATCAGCAAGCACCTCAATAATCCCATTTAAAACTGTTAACAGCAGATCACAAATATTTCAAAACTTTAGAGACAGAGAAAAATGCAACAAAAGAAATCCACCTGGATTTCCCCTCTTCTGGTGGATTTCAGACATGAGATGCTTTTGTAGACAAATGCCAAAGAGAAAATCAATCAGATCCAATTTCAACAACCTACTAAATTTCACAATATAACAAGGGAGAAACAATGTGTGTTTCATAATTTACAAAAATGTCAAGACATTGTCATAAATCAACAGACAATGGCAGAACAATAGTATTCTGAAAGAGGGAACATTATATTATATTGATGAGTTCAAAAAATATTTGGCAGAGAGCAAATTTTATGTTAAGATGGTTGAATGCCGATCCTAAATTTATTTTCAAAACAGGAGACTACAGAAAATAATTATTTGGTGGATTTTGAGATGCTTGGTAGAGAATAATTATAAATTATGTATTTAATTTAAGAAGATCCTTAGAGACTTAACCATAATAGAATGTTCTAGCCAACTTAAAAGGAAAGCTAAGATTCAATACCTGATTTTAAACTTATATAAAATCTCCTGCTTTCATAGAGAATTGAGTAATAGTTACTACAGATATTGAATGCCGTTGTCTCCCAATAAAATAAGTATTTCCTTTGCATATGCTATGGCTATATTTTGTCCTTTCTTGTTTTTCAAAGATTTAACCATGTTAACCTGTTACTCATAATATTATTGAAAGATAATGTGAATATAATTTTAATAAATATATTTATAAAAGAAAAAATTTTGAAGAATGTGCAAATTATTTTTTAATTGTTATGATGTCAGTGTTATTTCTTTAGAAATTAGACAAAAGGGTGATTGCAAGAACCAAAATAGATTTTCTTTATGCTTTTATATGCTGTTCTGATAAAAGGAGTTTAAAAATGTAATTGAGCAAGAACATTTAAGCTTTTGTCTCTAAGCAAGTTTGAAGCATATAATTGTGTACCTTAAACTTACATAATGTTATATGTAGATTATATCTCAATTTTAAAAAGTAATTGGGAATTCTAAACAGATAGCAACTCTTCAAAAGCACCTTACCATTTCTGAAGAGTTTTCACATGACTATTATCACATTCCTAGCCTCACTACCTTCCTTTTAAATAAATAGAAAAGTTACCTTTATAAAAGTTACCATTTTATATTTGAGAATATGGATGTTCCAGTTGACTAATTCAATGTTCCTCAGCTAGTTAGTCATATAGTCAGAACTTGAAATCAAGTTTCCTGATTGTTCTCATGACTCCAAGTTGTTTGTAGAATAGTAAACCTCAGATTTACAGCTACTGTGGTGATGAAATACTTCTTGTGGATAGTCATGACGATCTCTTTTTGAAATAACATAATGATATTTTGGGGGAAACAATTCTCCCAAATTATAATTGGATAAAGCTTTCAAAATTGAGTTTTCATATATGTACTTAGGATTAACTTTTCTTGCTAACAATAGTGAACTAGAAAAAACAAAAATATATCAGTTGACTCGACACAGTCACAACTGCTTTACTCATCACAGCCATGCCTCTGAGATCTGAAAACATTCATTTCAACATTTGACAGCATATTAACAATCTCAGTATTGTGGGCTCCTGTTCAGTTTGCTATGGGCAAGAGACCATGCCTTTAAACAAGCCAGTGGATCGATTGGTCTTTGGTAGAATCTTAGTTTAAGACTCTTTAAGGCACTGATTTATGCACAATTGATCTGATCAGCCATGCAGTCAATGTGATTTATTAGCTAAGATGGCCAAAACCCTTTTTTCTCTTTTTTCATGCAGTAGTAATTCACCTCATTAGAGGTGGAATCATTATAGGAAGATACTGAGAAATAAGAAGTTGAACCTGCTGCCCTGACTCCTTATTTGCCCCAATCTATGGATGTACCAAACAGTAACAGCGAGACACTAGGACGAGAGGTGCTGTGCCACGTGAGGAAGCTGGCGCACTCATACTGTGGCTAGAGACGGATAGGGTAGACTACAGGGGACTCTGACACATTCCAGACAGCAAACTCGTTCATTTAGCTTCATGAGAAACTCATTCATATAAGTTTTTAACACATTTTTTCTTTATTTAACTATAGTAAGACAAATGGCTTGTATTACTTTGTAATTATGGTGTTTAACTAAACTAAGAACAACACTGTGTATAACAAGGGTTGGCAACCTGCAGTGTACAAGTGGATGCATGTGCTCTCACTCACACACACTTATACTCCCAAGGTTACAAAATTCTGAAGAGCCCAAACATATTCACCTATGGGTAAAACAGATATTTGAATTTGCCAAACACTTGTGTTTTCTACAGTATTTGGCAGGAAAATGTCTATAGCTTTTATAGTGTATAAGTGCTCCTTTCCTCTTTTTAAGGTCTATCTCTCAGCCAGGTTTTTATCCTAAGTCTCTACTGACTGTTAATTAACTCCTTAAAATTTATTAACAAATAGTTAAGGGAAGAAATGTAGCAGGGTAAAGTATGGTCAACTCATGTGATAGTTCTACTCTAGTATATTTACTCAACACCTCCTATTCCTTTCCTTGAATCTGCTGCCAAGAGCTCAAAGCCAGGAACCTAACTCTAATAGCCTCAACCATACGTTCCCCTTGACTTGACAGGAATTCCACACATCACAGTGATTTCAGGGGATGCGACCTGCTAGTAGGTGTCCCCCATACCTTATCCTTCCACCACTTCCCTGCCTGCCCCCCCCACACACTACGGAGACAATAAATGGATATGCAATATTTTACGACTAAAGATTTGACAACCACACATTAGGATGATTATGCGTACAAAAAATGTTGAGGGGTAGTACATTATTTCACCATATGTATACTATATAAATTATGAATAGCTTTGATTAAAAGTCCAGATTAATTAAGCCCAGTTATATAATCTCTGTTTAGAAGTATACTATGAGCTATACCTTCAATTTACTCTGGCAAATGATTCCTTTAGAATATGCCGAATGAATGCACAATTTTTAAGCTGAGCACTGTTTCAATAAGACAGGCCTTAAAATATGACAAAGAACTAGAAAATCTGCAAAATATATGAATGTTTTTATAACTCTCCCAGGAGGTACAGCACCACCTGTCCTTATTACTAAATCAGCAATGCCAAAACCGCAACAAATTTAACTATTAAACTGGTGCAAAAGAAATATAATGTGTGTTTATTTGTATATTTGTGCTGTGGTGTGTGTGTTTGTATATTTGTAACAACATACTCAAAACAAAAAACCTTTACTGAAAGGATCTCAGTTGAAAATTTTGCATCTCATATCAATAAGGAAAAATACAATCTGGTATCTAGAGTTATTCTCATCAGATCTTTGCTGTTAACTAAACTTTGTGTTTAATCTACCTTATTAATGCAAGTAGCTTCTTCTGATTTATATTTTTGTTTTAAAACTTTGGCTAAATTAGTATTTTGGTAATTACCTATTAAGAAAGTTAAACATCCATGTTTATAATGCATTTTAAAATTTAAGTTAAAGCTTACATTACATTTGGTGCATTATAATAGAATTAGTAAAATTCAGTTTATTTATATGTAAGTACAATTTTCCAAATAAAACTTTGGCTATGTTATTAATGGCTTAAAAGAATCTCTTCTTTTAGTTAATTGTATTTTCTTTGCACCATTTTTATAAATAGAATAAGACACTCCAGGGAAAATATTGAGCTGGTATAGAGTGGCTTTCTGGTTGTTGAAATCAGTCACTCTTTGGACTTGTGAACCACAAAGCCCCCACAGCTCAGCAAATCCCAGCATAGCACACGCCCTGTCATGTCTTGTTGCTTTAACATAGTCCTCGAATTCTCCCCCCACTCCCCCCAGTGTAGCTAAACAGCTCAATATTGAAGAGTTTAGCGACAAATGACACCCTAATCTGTGGAATACAATCCTGCTAGTAAGCACATGCTGTTACTATTTTAAAGAATACAGATGTATATTAACTTGGGACCACTTGGGATGCACATTTTAGTTTGAGACTCAAAACCTTCTTAGAGTGTTGTCTAGTGCAATTTCGTCCTGAAGTGGATCCGTAGTCTAGTAAAACCCTCGGTTTAACTAGTTAAACTACACATTTACATGGCCAGAGTGCCAATGAGTATGTCTCATCAGACATTCCTGGAAGCTGTCTGGCCAATAGGAGTGGTTTGAAATGGTTCCCTAATCACTGTTGAAATCACTGATAGTACTGTCTGTCCGCACTATGACAGACAAAAGCTGAAATGTATTAAACATAGCAATCCATCATCCTGCAGATGGAAAGCAGGAGCCAGGCGAGTTCAGAGGCAGTGACTACCCGCTGCTTAACAAAAGCTGGAGTCCTGACAGTTCAGTCCCTTCCTAGCTCCTCACTACCACCCCTCCGTCTAAGATGAATGAGTGTAATCAATGAGGGAGAAAGCCTGCTGAGGACCTAAAACTCAAACATTGTTACATTTAAAGTGCTGGGTTTTTTCCTAATCAAAATTGTTGCTTAAACAGTTTTCTCCAGATATAGGGAGACAGGCATTAAAGTAAATGAATGAATGAATAAATGAATGAACTGTAGATTGAAGAAAGCATATTCTTAGAAAATACTGCACTGTTAGAGCGGTAAGTTTAGAGAGCTAGCTTTGAAAGAAAGCTATAATACCAATTCTGAGGAAGTTTTTTTTTAAAAAAGTCAATTAAGGGTAAGTTTACATTGTTTGAAGCAACTTAATAGTGCTGTTCTTTTGAATGCCCAGGGGATTATAATTTCTAAATAAGCACCAAATAGAAACGAAATGCTATTTGCTGAAGTTCAATTCAGTTTGCATACTTGTTTCTAATAAGGACATATGAGTCACAAAATAGCCAAAGGGAGGGAAAAACCCTCAACTGCTAACAGCACATTAACAAAGTATAGAAAGGAAAGACACTTTTCTTTGGGTTGCAGCCTTGTCATTTCCAATTTTCTGCTCTTTGGACATGCTTGTATTCAAATTCTGGAACATCCATTCAGCATATCAATCCTAATTAGACAATCTGGGTCTGGAAAGGATGAGAGTTGGGTCATTTGCATAATTTAATCATAAATACTCAGTGATACATATTTCCAAATGCATTTGTACAATTATCTTTTCATCCTTGGGGCAATGGTATTAATATGATTAGGCAATATTTCTGGAAGAAAACAGACAAGTATGCACTCTTTTTAACTGCAGCTTAGGGCGATATGAAAAATTAATTAATTTCTGAAGAAAATCAATTTCTCTACGTGACCATATTAGACATTGCTAAACCAAGACTCAGAAACCTCTCTCAATCACTACATTTTATCAGGCCCTTCTAAATTCTGATTAGTATGTGAACTATTCAATAGAAAACTTGTAATGTATCAAAAAGCATCTTAAATTTTGAAGAGATCTTTCTCTCTACTTTTCACTTCAGATATGCCACCCTGCTTTACTTTAATGCACTGTTATTTAACCAGTCAATGAGAAGCCTGTGCTTTTGGTGTGAACTCATCTTGAGTGATCTTTTATTAATGTACATTAACCAATTTCAAGGACAATAGGATAAAGTTACTTTTTAAATGCTTCCTCAAGAAATGGATTTGTATTCCTCTAAAATAATCTTAATTCACACTAGACTGTTTAAGAAAAATTTAGATAAACCAAGTTCTCCCAAAGAGTACCATTGTTATAAGAAAAACACTGTAACATACTTAGTAGAGATATAAGAACCCAGGTGGCTAATCTGATTTTTTCAAATGAGATTTGGCTTTGTATGTTGGTTAGTACAAAAGAAAGTAGTCATATTTGTGAGTTTAAATGCACTATTCTTTTCTTTTCAATCAAATGAAAAAGTAGAAATTACTGCATGCAAATATTCAATATTCATTTAATTTGCATAAAGGTGCTTGAACAAATTTTTGTTTCTAACAAGCTCATTTTTCATGCGTTTTGTCTTTCATCCTAATCTAGCATCTGTCATTCCTTTTTGAAGTTATTATCGGCCCAATTCCCTCTTGGACATGGTTGCTGGGTGACCGGTATCTTAGCACCCACTTTGACAGGAACAGATGTGAATCTGATCAAGAGATTTCCCAAGAGTACCTGAAATCACAAACAACTTTTGTGAAAAACAAACAGCATCCCTGTCATGGGCCCTTATTTAACCCACACCCCCAAAGAAAGAGTAAAGACATTTGCTCCATTTTAATTTTATTTCCTAAACTTGAAATAAAATACCTTAAGAAAAATAAATTGTATCTTCACAATGTTGAATTTGGGAGATTCATTTAATATCAACAGCTCAAAAATCCAGTTTGTTCTCTTTTTGGCTAAATGTTTATAGGTAAATCTCACAATAAAGTGTTTATATTTTATGCACAATTTCACTAGAGTTTCTACAAAAGAAAAAAAGATTATTATGAGGATAATTTCGATGCTAAAGATATTTAAGAAGCTGAAATTTAGTTTGGTGTCTGAAGGCTTCCTATATTAAGTATGAGGTAGAATTCTATGCAATATTAAGGATTATTCTACTTATAGGAAATTATACAAACTATAGAAATTCCATCTCTCCTTTCATGCATTTTATAGCAAGATCTTTTTAAGGTGATTTTTTTTTTCAGTTCATGTGGTATACCATCAATCATTATTAAAAATAGAGTTGCAAAGTGCCACTGGAAGACAAAAAAGGTCATAGAAACTTCATATTATCACCGTTACAAAAGTCAAAATAGGTTTCTTTTCCTGAACTAGAGTCTTTTCAAGAACAGCATAGTGTGGTTAAGCCATGTGACCTAACCCCTCCCTTCCTGCACCACAGTCAGCGAAAATGAAGAGCAAGACCCCTTTAGATCACCATGGAACTAGTTGAGGCAAACTTTCAAATCAAATGAAATATTTAAACAAATGTTGGTATTTTATAAATATGGCATCAAAGTGATTGCAGGACATGTGCAAATAATTGATTTAATTTTGAACTTCATTCAAATAATAAATGTCAAAGCAAGGTAGAAAAATATTAGCTTATAGTGAGAGTAAGTTGTTTTTGTTTTGTTTTTTGCCATAGGACAGCCAATAAAAAATAATAAACAACACATGTTTAAAACTCTAAATAATTTCTCTGTGATAATAGTGACTATGGTAAGAAGGAAAGTGGTAAACCTTCCATTGAAAATGTCAATGCTGTTTCTCTAAGAATGGATTTATAACAACCGTTTTTATTAGGAATTTTTATGTTTGGTTCTCATAGGGAAATAACCAATTATCCAAATGGTTTTACCCACATTAAGTGAAAATTGAAGTGAAATGTCTTTGAAATTCTTTTTAATTTTTGAGAAAAGAACTTGACACCTCAATTCCAAAATCCAACCATAAAATTATTTAACCCTCATAATTGTAACAGCATATATTTGAGTGTGTGTATATACACATGTATGGTACTTTACCATTTGTGAAGTGTTTTTGTATATATAAGATTGAAAGCAAGTCATTCTATATGGAAAAGTAGGATCTATAATTTAATGGTGTTCATGAAATACCTTCAATTATAAACAAAAAGATATTATAACCCTACCCATTTATATTATTCATTTGTGTGTGTATATATATATATACACATGTGTGTGTATATATATATATACACATATGATATAACATTTTGATATTGCAGAAATTAAGTAAACTATTATATACATAAATTCCTCTTCATTTTGAAGATATGATTAACTCCAGTTTTCCAACTTAGGTCAGCCCACATAACTAAAGTGAATCCAACTAAAATAAAAAGAGCTTTCATGTATTCAATTTATCAATGACCGCCTTCATTCGTTACTATTAGTGGCAAAAGGAGCATTCTAAAAACCCCTTCAGGTGGTCTAACTAAAAAATAAAATGAGAAATATAACCACTTTAAATGTTTAAAGAAAAGGAAAATTAAATATATTCATGTAAAATTTCTTATTCTGAAATCTCATCACAGGAACAATGCCTTAAAAAAATTTCTTCCCATAATTGGGCTGATTCTTCAGGGGAGAGAAATTAATTTTTATAAAGTACAAATTCAGTGTTTTCATGTGCAATTAAAAAAATTCATGTTTAAGCTTCTTACATCCAAGATGTATATTTAAAAGGTAAGCATTTTGTTTAAAAAGTAACATCTTAATAATATGTGAAAACTTGCAGGGCTGCAAAATTTTGAGGGCACTTTGGTTTAGCTGTAAAATGCCATTCATGACTAATATTTTAAAATTTTCTTAGGAATATCTACTTGAGAAATTTGGTAGCCAAACAGGTGTTAACAGAAAGAAAAATCAAATGTGACCCAGAAGGTTCCAATATTAAGGTTTGAATTGGGATCAGTTCGTTCCTTTCCCAAGGGGTAACTTGTATAAATGTAATTCTATGGTTTCATAAAAGCAGGTCAAGTTTCTATCCCTGGGGGTCTTTTGGCAATTTGAAGCATGGAAGCACTCTTCCTGGCTACAAGTTCAAATCTGCATGTACTGTCAATGGTGTGAAGAAAAACTCAGTGAACAGCAGACATACATTCATCTTTGATTATAATGCGCACTTGTCAGAGGCTTTTTAGAGAGTAAGAATAAAGGTGTCAGAGCTCACAAGTCATAATACACTTTGAAGCCATTTTTAGTTACTTATATCTTTCCTTTTAAAATATATGCATAGCAGATGATGCAAAAAGTAATGCAAAATACACTTTTTACTTAGATATCTAAATGCAAAGATGAACTTCTTACCGAATATCATTTTACGCTTATTATATATAGGCAAGGTGTGTTTTTGATTCCACAAGCTTTAAATGAGCTTTGAAACTTTTCAGTAGTTACTGTTTTATTAGCTTCTGTCTACTTTGCATAAAAAATGCATACATGTCTGCACTTTTACCAATGATGTAATGACTTGACAAATGCCATGAAATGATTGAGAAAGTAATTGATTTCAATTTAACTGGACCTCTACCAGGTGTTTTCAAAGACAATTACAGTCCACTACAAGAAGTGGTAATACACATCTCCTTATGTAGACCTGCAGATTAACCCACTGACCTCATTCCTAGCTCACCTCATTGATGGTGAAGCTTTCAGAACAGCAATCATTTTTTTTTTAGGTTATGAAACTGTTTTCCTATCATTTATCCACTGATTTTAAAAGATATGCTGGTTCTAAAGTGCAAGCAGCAATGAGATAAACCACTAAAAGAAATGAAGCAATGACATCAAGCACATTAAATGTCATCCAATAATGTAAAGATTCCAGTGCCTAATAGTTTAATATCCATTTCACACAAACAAAATAATGTTCAGACATAAGTATTTTTCATAGAGAACTAAAAGTACATTTTAGTTATAAAAAGAAAGGTCTAGTAAAATTTTAAAAAGTTTTAAATCACCGTCCTATTAACCTTATCACATTGTATATTATATTTTTAAATAGTTCAGTATAAATTACTTCTCTCACCATAAAATTAATTTTAAATATATTTAACACTGTCAAACAGTCAAGCAGAATCTGATTTCTGTGTTATTTTATATTTCAACGAATTACAGAAAGCAAAATTAAAGCCAATTTTATTGGTAAGTTATTTTCCCACAGCCTCTGTGAGTGTGAGTGTGTGTGTATACATACACGCATATACATATATAAAGGCTTTTATAACAAAGATATAATTATTTAAGCATACATACGTAAATTATGAATGGACTAAGATCAATATAAACAAAAATGATCACCATAAAGATCTCTAAAATACTGATATTTTACACTTGTTGCACACACAAGAACACCCATCCTAGTATAAAATGTGTGACAATTAAAAGTGCTCCAGGTTATTAAGTTAAAATCCAAAGGCACTATTAGACTAAAACTGCTTAACTCAAGAAATATCACTTCCAAGAATTAAGCTGAAGAAAAATTATATTTCAAATATAAAAGAGGAATTAATACTGTTGAATGTATCAGTATGTTTCAGCAGAACTATGATGGGTTCAAAAATTTGTTATACCTTCAGATATTTGCTTTGCTCATAACTAAACAAAATGCCTTTGAAATATAAGACTATGAATAAGGCAGCAATTCACTGTTGCTATTAATAAAATTCCATAATGTAATCAGTTTAAGATTTCAACAATTTAATTCACCTGTTTGATATGTGAGTATAATAATTTGCTAATTAACTTATTCTAGAGATATTTTCATTACCTTTACTTAAGAAATAACTACTATTCCTTAAATTGAATAAGCAGGTATTTACTGCAAGTGTTTCTATGTGCTTTCATAAAATAATTCCTTTTCCACCACTACTCTTTCTTTTCTGATATATTGTATTTGTCCTGGAAAAAAACGCTTATTTTCCTGTTGTGACTGAAAGGGTAATCTGATTATTTAGAAACACTTGATACGATACAAATTCAAAGATGTTACATTGTCAATTTTTAATATTTTGTTTACCTCTTCATTCATTTATTTTAAGAAAAAGAAAACATTCCTCAATTCTTCAATGTTACTAATCCAAAGTATCTAATTTATTTTGTTACCTATCTCAGTATCGCTTTGTGAAAATCATGCTTGAAAAGCATATCCACTTTTGTGTCAAACATGTATACTACCTTCAAAATCCACTGCAAGATTATTATTTGTCTACTTATAGTTAAATTAAGTCTATATTCTTCAAATCACAGTAAATAATTTTGACTTCTCCCCTAGAACTACTCAGTGTATTCCAGGTATTATATTCATCTTATTTAATAATATGTTTTATATGCTTCAGTTAAACTCTTTTGTTTTTTTAATTTTTACTCTCTAAAAATTGTAAACCATGGGCTATTCAGTGTGTTGCTGTACTACACAGCTGTAGATACTTCAATAAACTTGTAAGAACAAAAATATAAGGCCATTTAAATAATGACACAGTGAGTTTTCCAGTTTAGTAAGTCGTCTTGACAACTTTCACTCAAGTCACGTACATTAAAATGTGCAAAAGAATCTCAGCTTGATATCCTGGATCAGATCCAACCTTATTTGAATCAGAAAGCAACAGGGCCACACCTTTAACAAAATTCAGTCATTGGCCATTTCAATATCCAATTTAGAAAAATCTACATAACCATTTTCTAATGGATGAATTAGAATCCTCTTATCTTATAAAGTAAATCCAAATCAGAATACAAAAGAAATGTAAAATGCAATTGGTTCAAGCTCCCTGAATTTGGAGTAAGTGGCGATATGGGTCAGTCTCTATATATGATTACATAATATGTTATATGACATTTATCTGCTATTTTATTCCACTAGTTTTAGTTTCATCATTAATTTGAAGGGGAAAAACGCTTTCATTGATTGATTGCCTAATTGACTAATTTATACTGGATAGAAAATTCTGTTCATAGTCATTTGCACATTTAAATATAAAGTGAATCATGAACTATAATAGACACACACTTAAAAGAGTCTCAGAACTTTCTCAAAGTAAATAGGTGCATCAAAATGAAGTGATCCACCAGTTAATCTAATAATAACTAATCACTAGGCCAAAGACAAACATACTATCTTTGGTGATCTTGTTTTCCAAAAAAATAATTTAGTAAACTAAGTACACTATTCTAATAAAAGTGTTTTCTGTACTGTGACATATACTAAACAGCAAATATCAGCAATTAAAAGTTATTTTAAAAGACAGCTACTGTAGCAAAAACCTACTTTTGACTGGAATTTGAGCACAAGGTAGGCTCACAGAGCCTCCGATATTCCTGAGACGTATCTATGCAGATAAGAGCCTTTGATATTACACATATCTGAACCCTAGTAGGCGGACTTTTAATTCAGGGTTTCCTTTATTAAAAATAAATTATTGAACATAACAAATATAATGGAAAAAAGGCTCCTTAATGCACTCAAAGCCTGTAATATAAATGTAAGTATATTTTTAATGTATTCTCAGCTAAAATTTTCATACTGCAGCATTTAGACAAGAATGTATATGTATGTATTAATGTATATATGTATATAACTAACCAATCACAATGCAGTAACTCAGTAGATAAGAGAATGGCAAATTCTGGCACTTGCTAATGTCATTCTATTCTTATAACAGTTCAAACATAAAATAATAAAACTTTATCTTAATTACGTACTTAAATACCCAATACTTAATATCAATTTTTTACATTTCCTGTCATTCTAAAGGTACATACGTAACTTGATATAACTTCTTTGGGGGGGTGAACAATCTAAAAATGAAATACTTGAGAGATAAAATTCAGGCAGCGTTTAACGTTTCAGAGAACCAACTAACAAAAACCTTGAAATTGAAATGTTGAGTGAAATCTAGAAGACTCACCTGTACCTATTTAGAAGGCATACTTCAAATGAATTTCTTCAGACAAAGATTCAAAGGGAGACAGTTTACAACCTGTGAGAGTTTCATATCTTACTATGTTTTGCAATACATGTGTTCTGTTTCTAACACAATGCAATTTAAATGATTATTTTATTTGATTAACAAAAGCAACTGTATGAAACAATTTGGTGGGATAACTTGAAAAGATAAAATAATACTAACTGATAAGCAAAACACAAATTGCTACTATAATAACGACTAGTTGGTTTCACACTAAGCTAATTTACAAATGCTACTGACATTCCAAAAACAAAACAGCAAATGAAAAACAATAAAGCATATTATGTTTTCGCATGCTAGTGAATCACACATGGTAAATCAGCAAAGAGAAGAATGATTTATGCTCAGATCCAGCCAAGACTTTAATCAATATTGGGTGTCACATCTCAGGAGGTTGGGGGAGGTAGTGAGACAAAAAGAGAGTGGCTAATATTGGTCTCAATAGTTTATACGCAACTTCCGTGACATGTAGTAGATTAAACAAAAAATAACAGCAGATTTGGACTAAAAAATGAAGAGTTAAAATTGTGTAATAAATGCAAATACGAAAAAAAACAAAACTGTGTAGTGGAATTCTAAAACAAAAAGCTTGTCATGTAGTTTATTCTACATAAATATTTAAAGCTTCACAAAATAAAATATTATATGTGCAAATCACATTGTCTCACAGCATTAACTAATAATCTGTGGAGTTCAGAAAGTAAACCATCTTCTATGTGCGCTTTTCACAATAATGACTATAATATTACTGGAGATTAACTCCAAGAAAAACAACAGGTTTGAAAGTTATTATCCAAATAACTCAAGAATTTGGATTTTGTAATATAATTTGACTGAACAACGTAAATTCTGAGTTATAACATTCTTAGATTTTATTTATATATTACTTATTAAATTATAATTTAGTAACATTTTTAAAGTAAACAGAAATAAGTGGTGGAACCAAACAAACTTTTATGTTTAGGCCTTAGTCTTCTAATTATGCCATATTCTTTTTGAAATGTTATAAAAAGAAACATTAGGCTTTATAGGAGCCATTAATCGACTGTAATACAAAAACTTCAAAAGCATAGTCTCTCTTCGTTTGAAGTAATTTTTAAATTTCTCTGTGCCAACTCTCATAATTATCTGTTAAAAGTAAATGTGTATTTGTGTTGAAACTTTCTATGTCGATGCACAAGTTTATAAGTGCATGCCATTGAAAAACATGCAACACGGGGTAAATGTTAAATAAATATAGACTGGTACCATGTGACATCTTTATCTAAACTCCTGATTTAAAAAAGAGAGCCAAGAATTGGAAAATATTTTATACTTTTTATACTAAAATTGCATCCACACATTACTACTGAACAAAAAAGACTTGCAAAGTCCTTCGATTTGCAGTCTATGAATGGTGTTAATTTTAAGACAAAAGAATACTGTTTGTGAATATATGTAAATGCATATAAAATGTCTGATAAAACTGGGATCTATCCATGTTAAAAAAACCTCTACAAATCTAGGGCTACAGAGTACCCAAATCACAATCTGGTTTGACAGATTCTGAGACAAAATCATCCTCTGGCAATACTAAAAAAATAAGCATTTTAGATAAAATAAAGTCACTTCCGATTACCTGACTTCACAGAATTCTAACCCAAACCTACAAATAAGAGACTGACTCATATACAGAGACTTGACCATGTACATAATTACTGTTGTTTTTGTTGTTGTTGTTTAATGGTTACCAGTTAATTAAGTGACCTCTGTTGCAACAGCCAAGTTCATGCAACTAATGTTTAGTTTAAAATAATAACTGAAGGAAGTTGATCAAGGTCAGACTTGGTCCTTTGACAACTTTTAAATATATTTCCTTCCATTTTCTTTCATGTTTTGAAATTCTTACCTCTAGCTTTACTGTCAAGCAGGTGATAGTCTCTGTTTCCTCTCCTTGTGGTAATGACAGAAGGCTTCAACATTTATTCCAATTTTCATAGACAGCATACTGATGCAATAGCCCCAAGCAAATTAAACCCACTCTCAGGTTTGTTACTAACTTACTGAGCCACTCTGAACAAGTTTTTGAACATTTCTTTTCTTTAACATCATTTTGGTTCCTCAGATTCCCTGGTATCTAAATGCTATAAAGACACATAATTAGAAAATGTTCTATAAAAAGCTCAAAGTGCTAAGATTTGATGTTTCTCAGATACTATGTATATACTGTTTTATATAATTTGCCTTTTTTCAGTTTCTCTTATCCTCTGCATTAAATTATTCCTTTGGATAGTCTCTTAAGTAGCCAGAGGAGAAAGAAACAAAATTAAAGAAATCAATATATTTAAGTGAATGAAAAAAGGTCTTAATAGCAAAAGCATAAACTGGACTTGAATAAAAAAAGTAATTTTAGTTTTTTTTTCAAATTCAAGATGCAGAACATTTTAGGTATTACTTTGAAAGTAAAGAACTAAGACAATAACACCTGTAATTATCATGTAAAATAGTAATGTTGTATACTACAAACAGTGTATTTCGGTAAAGGAGAGTTCAATTATAAGTTTTCTATTTTCTTAGTCACTGGCAGAGTTAGGAAAACCTAGGTAGAGATCTGCAACTACAGATCTTCAAAGGATAGCGGCTGCTGTGTTTGCATGTATTTGGGTTTGAGCAACTCTTGCAGTTGATAAAAGATCAAAATGCAATAGTAACTCAACAAACTTACCATGTCTAACTTAAAAATAACCTGAAATGGAGTTTTAGAGTAACATATTTAATGGAAAAGACCAAGTGATTGAAATATGATTAGAGTATCGATGATACATTTTTGAAGAGATGAACAATTCTACTGGAGTTAACTTTTCTTGGCTCTAAAATGATAAAGTCCAGGGAGCAATTGTTAACTTCAGAGGGGGGAAAAAATAGAAATTTTGCCAATAACTTTAAGAATATCCCCCATTCATATGGAGAGGACTTCAATTTCAAAGTCTAAGCAAAAATTTCAGGAGAAAAACAATAAGGGCATAATTGTAAGAGGTGTGACACTACCTGCTTTACATTGATTATAACGCTGCAGTCACTGAAGGAAGTTTTCTCCAGCAATTTTTGTGTGTGTTATGTGAAATAGCCATTAACTAGATAGTACAGTGCGTGCTGCAAGAAACACACAAAGAGGATTCCAGGGCAGAGTGGTTTGATTACTAAAGAGAAAAACAGTAGCGCTTCACAGTTTACTGGACAGACAATTTTATAACATTCATACCTGACCTGGCTTCAAATTTCAACTAGCCTTCTTTCTAATAACTCCGTAACAAATTTCTGCCCTGACCCCAATAATTCTAACAAAGGATTTTTGGCGAATAAATTATCTTCTGTACGTCCAAAGGCTCCAATCATCTCCGCAAGTGACGTTTAGTGATCACGATCCCCCCTCAGTCTTCCCTGTCACCTGCCCCTGCTCTCGGCCAGGAGCGCGTCCGCCCGCGCGCGCCCCGAGCATTCACCCCAAAAGACTAGAAGGGAAGGTTCAAAACAGACACACCCCCGGGTCCCCCATGCAGACAGTGGCGAATAAACACAAAAAGTTTCTGGCTAGCTCAGGACGGGACGTTTGTTGAGTTGGAGTTGGTCTCTCTCGTCTAACAGTCTTCGGGGGCACCAGCCAGGAGTCTTCTCCCGAGGAAGAAATGGTTAAGAGCCCTTCACCTCGGGTTCGGGCCGGTCGCGCCCTCCCCGTCTGGCCCTCCCGCCTCACCGTCCCGGGTTCTGCCGGGGGCACACACCCTACAGGAGCAAAGCTCCGGTCCTCCTCCCGGTCTCTAAACTTATCGGTGGGACAAGGGAGCTCGGCGCGAATCCTGCGCGCAGTTCTCACGCTCCCCGCGTCGGGTCCCAACTTTCCCTACGCGCCTTCTCCCGACCACTGAACTTTTCCCTCCGCAGCGAGCCGCGGGGACAAAGCGGCTCTGTGAAAGCGGGCGAAATGACTCTTTCTACCCCGAAACTGACAAGTGACCCCACTCCCGCCCCTCCTCCGTAGGTCCTCCCCCAGGGAGCGTTCATTAGCATAAAACTGGTCCGGCCGGGCTCCGGGCCCCGGCCTCCCGGGTTCGCGCTCTTTGCGGGGCTGGGGAAGCCACCGCACCGCTGCTGCGGGAGAGCCCGAGCCCGCCCGCGCACAGCCTGCACCTGCTCACGGCGTGAACCACTAACCTGGCACTCAAGGGGAAAGGGGGGGGGGAGAAAGAAAGAAAGAGCAGTTTGTTTAGAAAGAGAGCGCGAGCGGCGGAGCGAGCGAGCTGCGGTCTTCCTTCCCCACGTCTCCAGTCCAGCTCCCCAGAGTCACAGGCCCCCGAGCACCTCCCCCTACAGAAGAAAACCTGCTGGCCCCTCGCATCTGCCCCGGGGCAAACGTATTATCTACTTTGCACACGCACACACTCACTCGCGGACACACGCACACGTGCGCGCACTCCCAGACCCCTCCCCTCGGCGGGCTCCCCCTCAGGGTTTCGGGGCTGAACTCGCAGCGGGTCCCCCGGGACTGCCCCCGGCCTCGCGGCCTCCGCGGTCCTTTCCCTCCCGACCTCGAAGGGGCCCATTCCCGCCACAACCTCGGGGGCCCCCCTCCCCCGACCCCTGCCTGGCAGGGTCACCACCTCCCTCCGCCCCCGGGGGACACCAGCCCCTCCGATGTCCCCGGGCTGGCGGCGGAACCCCGGTCCGAGGGAGCGCACCCGAGGGCAGCCGCGCGACGAGGGGGCCCCGGAGGCTGGGGCGGCCCAGGGAAGGGCCGTGACTCCTGGAAAGGCGCCGTCCGCCTCCGTCCCACCCCCTCCGCCCCGCGGCGTGGGGTTCCCGCGTACCCCGGCAGCCAAGCCCCTGCGGGCAGGCGGGCAAGGGGCGGACCTGGACGGAAGGACGAGAGCTGGGGGGCGGGGGGTGAGGTGGCAACTTCTCCGAGGGCCGGGCGCCCCGGGAGCCGACGGCCGCACCGGCCGGGGCGCGCCTGCGGGCACGCGGAGCGAGCGGCGCGGGGCAGGGCGCGGGCAGGGCGCGGGCAGGGCGCGGGCAGGGCGCGGGCAGGGCGCGGAGGGTGGGAAGGGACCGGGCGCGGAGGCCGCCCGCCCGACCCCGCGCTCACACTCCCACTCCCACTCCTTACCTGGCGTTGGTGCAGTCATTGTAGAGGGTCTCGAAGTCCTTCCTGGAGATGAGTTTGCAGCGGTTCACCCCGGGCTGGATGGCGCCCAGTCCCCTCAGGATGCGGACCTGCTCCACATTGCACACCACCGGCGTGATCTCCAGCCGCTTCAGCTTGGTGTAGACCGTGTGCAAGCCCCCCACCAAGTGCTTCAGGAACAGGTCGAAAGCCTGGGGCAGGCAGATCAGCTCGCAGCCCTCCACCGTGAAGGAAGCCACTTTGGCCCCCCTCAGATCCACCATTTTGCACTCATTATTCTGGGGGGTGTTTTCCACTGGGGACGGGGTCGAGTACACGGGTTTCCCAGGGAGGGGGCCGCAGCTGCTGCTGCTGCTACTGCTGCTGCTGCTGCTGCTGCTGCTGCTGCTACTGCTGCTGCCGCCGCCGCCGCCGCCGCCGGTGCTCGCGGGGATGGGGGTGCTGGAGGCGCCGCCGCCGGCGCCAATGCCGCCGCTCGCGGCCGCCAGGCTGGGGTTGCCGCCGCCGCCGCCGCCGCCGCCTCCGCTGCCCGCGCTGCCGCCGCCGCCGCCGCCGCCGCCGCCGCCGCTGGAGGGGACCGTGGCCGCCGCCGCCGCCGCCGAGGCCAGGGACTCCGGCCGGAACAGAGTTGGCCCCGAGGACGCCGGGGGCCCGACGGACGGAGCCGGAGACGAGGTCGCCGAGGAGGTGGAGGTGGTGGTGCCGGAGGAGGAAGCAGACGTGGAGATCGGGGGCTGCGGGGGGACCAGCTGGGTCGGAGGGATCAAAGCCGCCGGCACGGCCATGGTCACATAGAAGGGGAGCGGGAGGCGCGGAGGCGAGGGGAAAGTTGCCCGCGCCCCGGGGAGGGCAAGGGGGAGACGGGGGAGCGGGAGCTAAGGGGCGGCCACAGCCGCAAGTCCGGGAGAGCGGCGGGAAGGGGAGGCGCGGCGAGACCCAGCGGGCGCAGGAGGGGCGAGCGCGAGAGGCGCGCCCGGAGAGAAACGCGCAAAAGTGTCCCGCAAGTCGGCCGGCGGGTCCTCCCGGGGCTGGGATCGGGGGCCGGGCCGCCGGGGGGAGGGGGCGCGGGAGGGTCGGCGGCTGGGTGCGGGTCCCGCCGCCGCACAAAGTTAGAGATGAAGGTGAAAAGGAGGAGGTTGGAGGACTTGGGTTCGCCCCGGCAAGCACATTGATCAAAGATTGAGAGGGGAATGACAGGGAGGAAGGAGCGGAAAAGTGCCGGCTGCCGGCTGGACGAGTTGTTGTTGTCACACGGTGCAGAGGGGAGGAGCTCCGGAAACTTGAAATACCCTTTGAAGCCGCAAAAACCTCTCTCACTAGTATTAACCCAAATTATCCAACCAGGAACTCGGAGCGGGGACTCGGAGCGCGCGGGGCTCGGGGGCGAGCGGGGAGCCGGGGGAGGGGCCGGGGCGCGGGGCCGGGGGGGCGAGGCGGCGGGCGCGGGGGGATCACCTCCTTCTCCTGCACGACCGTTAGACTGGGTGTCTCACGCTCCGTCTCGTCCGCGAGCACTCGCCTTGTTTTTTCCAAAACCTACGAAGCGAGCCGCCGGCCAACTTAAAGCGGAGCCGGAGCGCTTCGAGCCGCCCTTCCAGGGTTTAGGATGCAGCTCAGCTCGGGTGTTTTTTGTTTGTTTTTGGTTTTGTTGTTTTGTTTTTGTTTTTTTGTGTTTTTTTTGCAATGAGATGTAAAAGAAAACACCCCCCCCCCCACTTTAGGATTATTAAGAAATGATTTTAAGTAACATTCCCATGTAAGCAGAGCGTAGATTTTTAGGCATCTGGTTGTTTTTCTCCATCACGTTATTTATCTGGATAAAGGTAAGGGAAAAGCGAGGACAGTTTTCAAGGGATGGGTACAAAAAAGTCAGCCTGGGATCGCTTGAGAATCCTGGACGGCTCTGTGTTCAATGCCCTGCTTCCTAATAGACTGTGGAGGGAAAGAGACGCTTGCCCTGACGGGGACCCCTCAGAATAACTTCACTTTTGCCCCCAAGGGGGTTCAGAACGCGCACCGTGCCTGGAGAAGACGTCGGGCACCCTTAAAGATGTAGAAAGTAGGAGAGAAGAACACACGGACGTTTCTTATCTAAAACTCTGTGATTCATTCACCTGTCGTGCACAGTAATCAACTGTCCTCACGCTTTAAGACCCAAGGTTAGTTGCTGATGTTATGGGAATACTTATTCTATTCATATTCGGGACAGTCCTCTGCAGTTCGTCGGCGCACATGTGTTTTGTAAATAATGAAAAGAACCCCAAACAAAAGCTCACTGCTTGACTCGTAAAGACAGAAAGGGTAGCTGTGCTTGAACGCACGGGGCTGAGTTTAGACTGGCCCTTCCTCCCTGCCTTCCTCTCTCCTTTTCTTCCCTTTTCTAACTTGTTGCATGAAGGTACTGATTCGAGGGTTTTTGACCAGCCTATGATGTGAGCATAGGTCAGTCTGTTCTCTGTTGATATCTCTAGGAATCTTAAATAATTAGGCTTTAAACCTGTCTACACATGCTCACTAACTTCACGAGATAGAAACAATGCTTTAGCATTTGACAGAGATTAAAAATAAACTATTAGCATCAGGTTCACAGTACTGAGAAATTTCCTAATGAAATTTCTGCCACGTCGGCGTTGAAGTGATCACATTTCTCTTTATCATTTCAATTCTTTAAACTTTTTGAAGTTTAGTGTCGAAAGGTGTAGGGGAAAGCTAGAGAAATATCACACTGTTGACTAATTTGTCTCAGTTTATGCTCAACTTTTGGGGTGCAGCAATTATATTAGGAGGCTCTCCTGGGTCGTCAGAATTCAGAAAATTGACTGTTGCCAAAAAAGTACATAAACTTCTCCAAATATAGCTAAAGTTTACACAGTTGTTTGGCCTGGTTATTTTAATAAATTATTATTTAATATATAGGTTTTTGGCCAATGTAGTTTAACATATTCAGAAATCACTTATCTTAATTTGCGTACCTCCTATCTGTTCTTATTTTAAAATAGAGGTTTGATATATAGCAAATACATCAAGACAGCTCTTTAAGT